>NW_028322729.1:45000-47500 GCF_047325235.1 Durio zibethinus
TTGAAATAAACAACTCGCACACACTCCCTTTCCAAAAAAGATCAATACACCAAGGACTACACTTAGATTTATTGGATTTGTTGCTAAAATATCGGTATTAAATCCGAAACTCCCGGCGGATGGCCAGTGACCCAAGGAAAGGAAAGAATCGGTTACATTTTTCATATGATCTCCTATTTTATTTTAGATAGACTAAAAAAAAAAAAAAAGAACTCGGTTCTTTTTTTTGTATTATATCACTTTGACTCCTTTTCTATTTATTCTATTCTATCATATTTAGATTATTCTAATTATTCTAATTCTATGTATTTCTTTTTTTTTTTTAATAAATTATTAATTTATTATTAATATTAATTAATTTATTATTATTAAATTATTCATTATTATAAATTTTTATTTACCTACGTCTAAACGGAGTCAAAAATAGATTCTATTTAGCTAGAAATGTATTTTTTTTTTTCAGTTGAAAATTCCCAATAATAATGATACTTATTAGAATTAGGGGGGGGCGGGTTTCATGTCAATGGCAAAATACCTCATTTGTTGCAACACTCCTTTAAACAATAAAAAAGGTTTCTCTTGAACTAAGAAGGGGAAGGAAGAAAGCGAGTCAGTGTGATAATTCCTCATCCTCAAATTAATCCTTCCCATGGATTATTGTCCCAACAAATAAGTAATTGTAGGGGTGAAATCTTGATATAATTCGAAAAAGCGAGGAGTAAGTCCCAAGCCATAAAATAAGAAAAAAAAAATACACAATTCTCATGTTTATAGGATTAAACAAAGGGATTCGCAAATAAAAGTGCCAATGCTACAACCAGCCCATAAATTGTTAAAGCTTCCATAAAAGCCAAACTAAGCAATAAAGTACCTCGTATTTTTCCCTCTGCCTCGGGTTGTCTCGCGATACCTTCTACAGCTTGGCCCGCAGCAGTACCTTGACCAACTCCAGGTCCAATAGAAGCAAGCCCGACAGCCAACCCAGCAGCAATAACGGAAGCGGCAGAAACCAGTGGATTCATGATAAGTTCCTCGCACCAAAATAAAGAAATGGTTAATGATACAATCATCCAATGAATTTTTACTTAATTATATTATTCCATCACTAAGATTCAACCTGCCCAAGTAACTAAGAACTCCGAATGGAAGTGAGAATATTATTGAACCGTCAGAACTATTTCGATATCTTTTTTTTAGTTCCTATCCACTGGATTTTTTTGAATCCGCGCATACTTTGTTCTTCCATTTCTTTTTTTCTAACCCATTCTTTGCTTTGAATTCTTCGTTTTGTCTTTATTTTATCTCTTTATTCATTCAATTCAGAGTCAAAGACGAAACAGAAGAACTTCTATTCTTCTATTGGAATCCCTATCTAAATCCACAGTAGTAGGGTGGATTAGATATATTTTGAGTTCATATATAACTAGTCAATATCTAATATCCCATATACATGTGTTTCTTACATAACGTAAACCAACTATTCATATCTTAGATTCAATCGGATTCTAGAATTATTCCTCAAAGGATGGACAAGAGTTGGCTTATAGCCATTAGATTCCATATACCTAATTCTACCCCCCCTTTTTTTTCTAATCATTTTTTATATCGTTTTTTGTCAATTCGTCCCTTCCTTTTATTTATCATTATCTCACACGGATACAATCTAAATAAATAGACGAATTCATTAGACCAAATCATTGCATAAAAATAAAAAATCAATATCAATATTTGATTGAGCTAAGTTCATGCAATTTATTTTATTATTTATTAAAATTTTCTTTTGGTCAATCGTTGCATTGAATGAAATCGACTGAAATGGGAATCATTCTATAGAAAGAACAGCTTTTTTTAAATCATAGACCCTAAATTGATACCATAAGAATTCCTATTCAAATTAGGACTCATAATATTGAAATTGAATAAACCAAAACAATATCAATATAAAGATAATATTCATTGAAGGGAAATAGGATATAAATATAAATAAAAAAAAAATGGACCAAACCAAAATTTTAGGAAAAAGTTAGATTAGATCTCTTTCCTTTTTTTTTTATTACAATTCTCTAATATCATAATCTTTTTTGTTATTACTCTAGACCGTCGTATTTGTATATTTATGGTCCCTAAGTAAATAGATTATCTTGAGTTGCGCATACATTGCATTGGACTAAGCTAAGCTAAAAAAAAAAAGGCTAGACTATTTCAAAAACAAAAACTAGTCAATGATGACCCTCCATGGATTCGCCTATATAAGCCGCAGCTAAAGTTGCAAAAATAAGAGCTTGAATCCCACTTGTAAATAATCCAAGGAACATGACAGGTATAGGAACGGCTGAAGGTACTAAAGAAACAAGAACAACAACTACTAATTCATCAGCTAATATATTCCCGAAAAGTCGAAAACTAAGTGATAGGGGTTTTGTGAAATCTTCTAAAATGTTAATGGGTAAAAGAATTGGAGTTGGTTGAATGTATTTACTGAAATACCCTAATCCTTTTT
>NW_028322729.1:55000-65000 GCF_047325235.1 Durio zibethinus
AATAGCACCTGCTCCAGTAGAAATTTCTCGATTTCGAAATGTATCGAAACCTTGGGTAGTAAAAAAAAGTGGGATACTGTATTTCCAGGATTGAATTTCATATTCGAATGAACCTCGTAATCGTAAGAAAGTAGGTTTTTTAGCGATGGGCCTAGCAAAAGCAAAATTAGGATAGGGCCCTACAGGATCTCTCCCCCCCCCCCTCAAAATCGGACATGAGAGTTTCCTCTCATCCGGCTCAAGTAGTTACACCAAATAAAGATAAAGAAAGGAGTTCTCGCTTTCAAATTCTAGAACCCCCCCCAAAAAAAGGTCTACTCTTTACTCAAGTTCCAAAGAAACATTTCATTGATTCATTCTTCTTTTATTGATTTATATTTTCTTAATTCTTTATTCAATTCGAAATTAGGACATAAATGAAATGTGAAATTCTTGAGTAGTCTACTTCCCCTCGAATGATGAATCCTCTTAAATTAAAGGAGTGTCATAAGGGATTTACTTGTCTATGTACCCTTCCATTCGATCTCTTAGGTCCTGCCTTACCTTACCTCGACGGTTATACCACGATGCCCTTAACTTAAAGCCTAAGCCTATATGCGATGTATAGACTCCTGCAACCATGACATATTTGTTTACTTGAACATAATTTCATTTCTTTCTAAAAGAACTAAAAGAAATGAGAATGGTTAATTCCACAAAAGAAAGAAGTCTTTTTTTTTCACGAGGTACAACTCAAAATTCCTATTTATTTATTTTTACTGACTCGACCATAGACCAATTCCCTTTTTATTTGGGAGTATTGAATACACCCATAATTCTGAGCTTCATGTTACTCCTCCCAAGAGACATGTCATGTCAGATCCAGGGCATCCCAATTCGATTGAATGGGATGACAGTTTCTCATTGCTAATCGGTAAAATCATAATTTCGATCAAATCACACATCGCAGTATACTAGACCCTCTAATTCTTTAAGAGGTTTATCTAAAAGATTGGCGATATAACTAGGACGACGTTTCAAATACCATACATGAGTTACTGGACATGCCAGTTTTATGTATCCCATTTGATATCTTCGTATCCGATAATCAACAAATTCAACTCCGCATTGTTCACAAAATTTAGGGCCCTGCTTTTCATTTCCAATTACTCGATAATTTCCACAAGCGCAAATTCCACTTTTTATAGGTCCAAAAATTCTTTCACAAAATAATCCATCCTTTTCCGGTTTATTGGTTTTGTAATGAAAAGTATAGGGTTTTGTCACCTCTCCAACGGTTTCTCCATTAGGTAGGATTTTATTGGCCCAAGCACTTATTTGTTGGGGAGAAACTGAGCCAATTCGGAGTTGTTGATGTTTATATCGGTCGATCATAGAAGACAAATTCTGATTCATTCCGATTAAGCTTCCTTCCTATTAATCTGGAAGTTCTTCTCAGATACAAGGAAATGATTCAGTTCCAGAGCCAAAGATCGTAATTCTCGGACGAGCAATCGAAAAGATTCTGGAGCATTTTCAGGTTTAGGTATTGTTCCTCCAATGATCATAGTACCAAGTACTTCTTGGCGAGCTCTAATATGATCAGATTTATAAGTAAGCATTTCTTGTAAAATATGAGCAACACCAAATCCCTCTAGAGCCCAAACCTCCATTTCTCCTACCCGTTGTCCTCCTTGCTTGGACCTTCCTCTAAGTGGTTGTTGTGTAACAAGTGTATAATGTCCACTGGAACGCCCATGTATTTTATCATCAACTTGATGAATTAATTTCAAGATATAAGGTTTTCCTATTATAACAGGTTGTTCAAAAGGGTCCCCCGTTCTTCCATCAAATAGTCTGCTTTTTCCTGGATACTCGGGTTCAAATACCCATGGATTCGCTGTTTGCTTACCGGCTTCATATAATTCGGAAAACACTAGTTTTCTCGAAGCCTCTTGTTCATATCTCTCATCAAACGGTGCTATTCGATAATGTCTATCTAGTAGACTCCCTGCTAACCCAAGCGAGCATTCAAATATCTGTCCCACATTCATTCGTGAAGGGACTCCTAATGGGTTGAAGACCATATCAACAGGTCTTCCGTCTTGCAAATAAGGCATATCCTGTCTAGGTAAAATTTTGGAAATGATACCCTTATTTCCATGTCTTCCGGCTACTTTATCGCCTACTTTCATTTCGCGTTTCTGTGAAATATATACACGAATCGTTTCCGGATTATAACTAGAACCCCCTTTTTTCTGGATCCATCTCACATCGATGACTCGACCCCTCCCACCTATAGGTAATTTTAGACAAGTTTCCTTTGAAGTGGATACCTGAATCCCAAGTATGGCCCGTAATAATCTATCTTCTGGAGCATATGATGATTCTTTCGCCACCTGAGGCGTTAATTTACCTACTAAAATATCGCCCGTCTCCACCCAAGATCCCAGCATCACAATTCCATTTTTGTCTAAATTGCGGAGTAAATGGGCTTCTAGGTGCGATATTTCGTTAGTGATTCTTTCAGGACCTTGGCTTGTCACATGAGTCTGAATTTCATATTTTCGTATGTGAAAAGAAGTATAAATATCTTCATATACTAGACGCTCGCTAATGAGTACCGCATCCTCAAAATTGTAACCTTCCCATGGCATATAAGCTACTAATACGTTTTTGCCCAAAGCGAGTTCGCCACCAACCGTAGCGGCACCATCCGCTAAAATCTGTCCCTTTTTAATGCATTTACCCCGCTGAACCCGGGGAGTTTGATGCATACAAGTATTTTTGTTGGAACGTTGATACATAACTAATGGAATGCTTAGAGTATCCCCATTACCCGATAAAATAATCTTGTCAGTATCGGTAGAAATGATCTTTCCCTCTTGATCGGCTATAGCGGGAACCCCTGAATCTAGAGCCAATTGGCGTTCCAACCCAGTTCCAACAATGCACTTCTCGGAACGCGAAAGCGGAACTGCTTGGCGTTGCATATTAGAACTCATTAAAGCCCGATTCGCGTCATTATGCTCGATAAAAGGAATGAGGGAAGCTCCCATAGAAAAATATTGAAAAGGAAAAATACTTCGAAGATGAACTTGTTCCCATGCAATAGTCAGGAATTCTTGGCGGTATCGAGCCGGAACAACCTGTTCTTCCTGAATACCCTGATTCAAGGCCAAAGAATTTCCTGCCGCTACCATATAATATTCATCTCGACTTGGGGATAAATAAAGCATCTGTGCTTTTTTTGATCTCTCAAATATTTTATAAAATGGACTTTCTAGAGACCCCCAACGACCAATCCTGGCATGAATTGCTAAGGATCCAATAAGTCCAACATTGATTCCTTCAGACGTGTCAATTGGGCAAATGCGTCCATAGTAACTAGGATGGATATCTCGTATCCGAAAATTAGCAGTTCGCCCGGTCAATCCTCCGGGGCCCAAATAACTCAATTTTCTCCCATGAACTATTTGTGTCAATGGATTTGTTCGATCCAAAACTTGAGACAATGGGTGTAATCCGAAAAAGGATTCATAAGTGGTTGTTAATGGAGTCGAAGTTACCAAATTCTGAGGAGTCGGTATCAATTTATGCCTAATTGCTCCGCATATAGTTCCTCTAACTACATTTTCTAAACGAACCAGAGCCAATCCGAATTGATCTTGTAAGAGATCCGCTACAGAACGAATACGCTTATTTTTCAAATGATTCATATCGTCAAGTGTACCCATTCCAAATTTCATTCCAATCAAATGATCCGCAGCTGCCAATATATCTCGCGGTAACAAAAATGTATTGTTCTGAGGTATATTAAGATTCAGTCTCTGGTTCATATTTCGTCGACCAATCCTTCCTAATTCACATCTTTGCTGAAAGAATTTCTTTTGTAATTCCTTACACAAGGATTCAGAAAATACCGGATCCCCGCCTACACAAGAAAATTGTTGATAAAACTCCAAAATGGCATTTTCTTTTGACCCAATTTTTTTTTTTTCCTTATCGGTCAGGAAAGACAAGAAAATTTCAGGGTAGCAAACATTCTCTAGAATTTCTCTTAGATTCGAACCCATAGCTGATGATAGAACTAGAATAGATATTTTCTGTTTCCTACTTACACGAGCCCATATCCTTGCTTTTCTATCAATCTCTAATTCGAACCTCCCCCCCCAATCTGATATTATGGTACCAGTATAGACCGAAATTCCGTTAGGATCCAATTCTGATCGATAATAGATACCGGGGCTTTGCAATATTTGATTGATCACAATTCTGTATATTCCATTTACTATAGAAGTTCCGAGGGAGTTCATTAAAGGAATGTTTCCAATAAAAATTGTTTGTTCTTGCATATCCTTACTGGTTTTCAAAATTAATCCTGCGGATACATATAATTTAGAAGAATATGTGAGTGATTCATATACAGCATCCCTTTCTTTTATCAACGGTTCCACCAATTGATATGTTTCCACAAATAATTGAAATTCAATTTCTTGATCTGTATCTTCAATTTTTGGAAACTTATCAAGTTCTTCTGTTAAGCCCCGATCCATGAACCCACAAAATCCTTCAAATTGTATCTGATTCAACCCAGGTATTGTATACATTTCCCCATTTTCATTCCCGAGCATTTTGAATTTCCCATTTATCAAAAAAATCCCATTCTTTTCTCATTCTTCATCGAATCATATGAATCGATCTAATAATGATGGAATTGAATTTCTATTCTGTTTACTGAATCACATGAAATTTTATCTAACTCCATATACCATATAATATATATGGAATGTATGAAATGCGTATGAACGGAAGAAGAAAAATTATACTCAAATTTTAATTTATATTTATAACAAACAGCTACATAAAAGAATTGATAAATGCCATTTAGCCTTATGGAGTTTTGTATAGAATATCAAAAAAAAAAATAATAATTCAATTTCTACCATTATTATGATATTCCATATTCCAATCCGATTGAATACCAGAAAAATGAAATGAATTCCTGATTTGATCTGTTCGTTGAGATAAAGACAAAATAATCATAAAATATATATCGGGAGAGAGTTGATTTTTCTAGCACTTAATTTTTTCATAGATTCCATTGTTCTGTTCAAAAAATGATTCGCAGAGAAGAGAGATGTTTTTACCCATTTTTTAGTTTTTTATTTTTTAGTAGAATATTTAGAATATGATTGAAGTGCGTACGAAAAGAGGGCTTGTATTTATTAAACATATGCAGATATAGCATTTCTATTTATATATGTCTTTCCTCTTTTCTTTTTATTCCATTATAGCTCTCTAGTGGAGACAACACATGGCGTGCTCTATCAAAAATTCTATTTTTTCTTTAATTTTAATCTATTCAATGAAAAATTGAAACACGATAATTTCTTGCTGATTCCCTATGGACATCATATCTAGATAGATAAAATACCTCATTAGATAACTAGAGCTGTGTAACAACTTATGTTCGGGGGTTTACATAGACTCATAATTGCTGTTATATTATTATAATATAATTTATAATTATATAATTTATAATTGAAATTAAGAAAGTTTTTTTATTGAATTGAAAAATTGAAAAAAAAAATCAATACTAATTAGTTATGTATCCATTTTTATTTTCTTATACCATTAGAGAAAGACAAGTGAAGAAGAATCGTCCATAAATTTGCCGTCAATAGTTAATAGTTAATGGTTCCAATTTTTTTGTCCTGCATTTTTACTTTTGTAACTGAGAATCCACATTTTCTTTTTCAATAGAAAAGAAAAAAGAAAGGGAAAGTTTTTGTTTTTAGATATTGTGTGTCTTGAGATACTATAACCAATTGAAGGTATGGATCCAATCTAAAAATAAAAAGGGGATACTCTCATTTTTTTGTTTGTAGCCTTTTGGCGACATGGCCGAGCGGTAAGGCGGGGGACTGCAAATCCCTTATTCCCCAGTTCAAATCCGGGTGTCGCCTGATCAACAAAAAACGCGAAATCCTATATTCTGTTTTGCTGATATAACTCGACCAATTTTCTCCGGCAAAAACAAGTGTAAGAAAAGGACTCTTGATACTTTCTTGATTATAAACTTGATTATAAACTTCCGGAGGTTTTGTTTTCTAAAGTGTTGTAAATCCTTACGTCTAGGATTCAAGGAAAAACTAGAGTAGTGGAAGGGAATGAGTAAATCTTGATATGGTAGCCCCTCCCCTACTAATAGAGGGGCTACTATCGGAGTCTTGAATTAGATTGGATAACGGGAGTGTTTAATTAACTAATGAATGGTTGTAGAAGGGTTGGAAGATACTTTGTATACAGACTGATGAAAGTCTCTGAGTGTTCAGGCATCCAATCAATATTAGATTGGATGGATAATTGGCTTTTACTTAATAAGGGACACCAAAAGAAAGAAGAAGTCTTATTATTGCTACATGTGAGTAACATTCTTTTGATACTTCCAAAAGTGTTACTGCGTATTTTGCTTGTGCTTAATGGTTCTCGATTTTACTAGAAATCATATAAGAACTTGTTATAAGCGGATTTATTGAAGTGTTTCATCAACGGTGGTGTGTCAGAATTCCCTTTTCCTTTTGACTCTGCACCGGTAATTCCACTATTATTAGTGAACAATAATGGAAAAATTCCTTCCTATTTGTTTCATATTCATAGAAATTAGGGGACATAATACACATGGATATAGTAAGTCTTGCTTGGGCTGCTTTAATGGTAGTCTTTACATTTTCCCTTTCACTCGTAGTATGGGGAAGAAGTGGACTCTAGGGGTACTTCTAATTGGGTTGAGGAATCAAACCGTATCAATTGTTTTCTAGATCGTTTTGCAAAGCCTTTTTAACTATTTTATTAGTCTTCATTTCGAAATTCTTGGATTCTAGTGGAGTAATGTATTCTATGAATAATACCCTTTCAATCAAAATCAAACAAACATTTCAATAATTCCCATGTTCGTATTTCGAAAGTAAAAGGGATACGGATGATAGGCAATTTATTAAAAAAAAAAAAGAATTCTTCCTAAATTTTCTATTTTGATGAACCAGCTCTTACCAGAGTTATATATGGACAATGAGGGACAAGGAACCCCCCCCCCTTTTTTTTTTCTGTATTTGTTTGTTTTTATTTCCTTCCCTCTTTACTGTTACTGTTCAAAGAGAAAAAAAGTAGTTCTTTTATTTAATAAGATCTTGCCTTAGTGTAGTCACATATTGCACACTTACCCCCTGTTTTATTTATTATTTTAGGAATTTTATTTATGCCATGCTTTATTGACTCATTTCATATCATGGATCAAAGAAAAGAAGTTAAATTAAAAATCGGTTCCATGAAATGAAAGAATTAGAAAATCGTAAGACTTGCCTTTCAATTATTTCAGATTGATTGAAATCAACACAAATAAAATAGATCAAGCGAAGAAATAAAATTGAGATACTATGTACATTACATATATTTCATTACATATATTTAATTGATATCGACATGTATGAAGATACTATTGTAGATTCATCTATATTAAGCTTGTATCTTTATACATTACAATAATAGATATGGATAGTATGGTAGAAAGATTCATATTTTTTTTCTACCATACTATCGAGTTTGATAGGATACTGCTGATTCTAGTCCATTCATTTTATTTAATTTATTTAAGACGTGAAATTGGAATCCTTTTTTTCTTAAATCCTTGATAAAAAGTCAAGTTTCATTCAAATTAATCACTTTGACTGACAGTTTTTACGTATATTATAAGTAAAAAGGCGGTAGGAACTAGAATGAACAGCGCTGTAGCAATAAATGCGAGAATATTTACTTCCATAATTTCATTGTTTTTTTTACTTCGCAATAACTCGGGATTTAATCCCATAGAGATGATAAATTTGTCGCTTGTAAATTCAATGCGATGACTTACATTTCAATGACATCGAATCGGATCAATATCATGAATAACAATATCTAAGCTATCAAATCGATTCACCGTCGAGAATTGAATAGTATAACATAGGAAGCTCTTTTATCCACACCGAATACAAAATTGGATTCCTGGCCCAATCAAAAGAATTCCTTTCCTTTATTTCTATATATTCTTTTCCACTCTTTCTTTTCGATAATCTACCGCCTTCCTTGTACAATCATCTGATGATGTATCATCTGACTGCTTTTCCACTTTCACCGTTTACAAATAGTTTACAAATAAACCCCAACAAAAAATGGAAAGGAAAAAATAAATAAAAAAGGCTATCCTTGGGAATGAAATTCTTTCATTTGTATTCCCTTTCACAGAAAATGGAGGGATCAATTGATGTATTTTTTTTTTATTGTATCCGTCGGGACTGACGGGGCTCGAACCCGCAGCTTCCGCCTTGACAGGGCGGTGCTCTGACCAATTGAACTACAATCCCAGGGCAATAAAGAAAAGTGTACAGCATAGATATTCTTATGATTTCATTCAAGCCATTTTCTATTTAAATTTTAGATTCGAATCGCCGTGTTGTAACAAACAAAGGCGCGAGTGATATATTGATATCCATACGGGTATGCGCTTTAGTGAGAGCAACGCGGATTACTAGTTACTAGTAATCCTTTCGTTATTGCCAAATCGATCGATAATCAATTTTAAAATGAAAAAAAAAAAAGAGTCTTTTTTCTTTACTTTACTCTTTCTTTTCATTAAACTTTATACTTAATGATCCTGATATGAATCTAGATCATTATCAAGGTCAGAATTTATGGGAACAAATAAATAGAACAAATAAAAAACAAATAGCGGTAGGGATGGATATATCAGAAAATTGGACTTTTTTTATTCTTCCCTAATTTTTTTGTTTGGCTTTTCTGGAAAACAAAATACAAAAAAATGGGCATTTTATGTTATGGCGGATCAGCGAATTATTGGGCCGAGCTGGATTTGAACCAGCGTAGACATATTGCCAACGAATTTACAGTCCGTCCCCATTAACCGCTCGGGCATCGACCCAGGAAGAATCAATTATAGGTTTATTGATAATCCATGATCAACTTCCTTTCGTAGTACCCTACCCCCAGGGGAAGTCGAATCCCCGCTGCCTCCTTGAAAGAGAGATGTCCTGAACCGCTAGACGATGGGGGCATATTTGCCTGACCGACATCATACTATGCTCATAGTATGAACAGTTTTTTGAAATTGTCAATATAATGGAATGATATGACTAGATCCGAAAGCTTTTTCCATCTTTTATGATTTTCCATTTTTGATTCATGATTTATACTCATAAATCATTCATTTGAATCGCCACTCTATTCTATATAGAAATAAATTAGATATAGAAATAAATTAGATAAATTCAATCTATTATATTATTATATTATATAAATCGATATTATAAAAAGAAACTAGATTATATTAATAATACAAAGTATAAGATCCTTTCGGGAAGTGATTGGTCTGACATAAACATAAAAAGGGGAGTTAAACTTCATTTCTTCCACTTTCATTCTTCATTTCTTCCACTTTCATTCATTGATTCACTCATTATTAAGATTAAGACGAGACAGGCGTATTTCTATCTCACACTAAGCCAGGAAATTAACAAAAAGTAAATCTGGAATTTTGGGAAGAGGGAGCAAGAAGTTATCGAAAATTATGTGTGTTTTTTTTTTTTTCTAAAAATTGGGTTCGGTGGACAAAGCAAATCTCTTCATCACATGTTTCGATAAAATATATTGGATCCATGTCGAATTGCTAAGGTACATCTATTAATCAAATCAAATAAATGAATTTCGTTCTGTTCTGATAAGCCAATTATGATCGGCCTTGAAACAATTCATTGCATTGATATTTATCAAATCCAATATCAATAAACCCATTTTACCCTCTACACGTTAAGTAAATTAGAATTCTCATTCCTGAATGAGCTACTAGCCACTATGAGTCTACTGCATATACTTATATATATATAACTTATACTTATATATATATATATAAATAGATCTTATCGATTCATTCAGTAATTGAATCGAACGGCCCTTTTAACTCAGT
>NW_028322730.1:0-20000 GCF_047325235.1 Durio zibethinus
ATAAAAAGAGATGCGACTTCCCCCTACATATTTTATACTTTCTCCTACAAAAAAACTTGTAATGCCTACTCCATTTGTAATTCCATCGATTACTCGCCTATCAAAAAAATGAGTTAGTTCGGACAATCCTCTTATACCTTTTGTTAAGGATATTGAATAAAACGTATCTATGTAACCACGATTATATGACCAATCGTATATCAAATATATTATTTTATCCAAGAAAATTCTTTTAGGACCCCTTTTTGCAAACGAATTTAGTAAGTTCAAATTTTGTAAAGATGAATAAAAAGGCTTATATAAAAGGAATGCTGTAAATATTCCAAAACAAGCTATACTCACTGAAAAAGTTGCATTTGTTAAAAATTGATACCAATCCTCAAAATCATTTGAATTTTGATGTAAAAGATTTATAGATGGAGTTAATAATTTGGATAATATATCCAAATGTATTCCTTCTTGATTAAAAGGAATTGCTATGGCTCCAACAAAAAAAGTAAATAGAACCAGTATAAGCATAGGAAATAACATAGTATTATCCGATTCATGAGGATAAGAAAAAGCCTTCTTGTAGCCAAAATTCGTAATAGTAATAAGAGCCCCTTTTTTTACATTACCACCAATTCTATATGGCTTCTCATTATTATTCATTGTTAATAAATTATTCATTGTTAATAAAGGGGATAAAGGAAAATTTCTGTTAATCATTGTTTGCTCTTCTTTTTTACCCCATAGTTTTATTGAATAGAAGGAGCTACCTTTTTTGCCACTATAATTTTGAAAATTAATGTTTAAATGTCCTTCAAAAGTAAGTAAATAGATCCGAAACATATAAAATGCTGTTAATCCGGCCGTGGACCAAGCTATTATTGCAAAAATCGGTGAATACAACCAACTGTCACTAAGAATTTCATCTTTGGACCAAAAACAAGCAAGGGGTGGAATACCACAAAGAGAAAGTGTACCCACTAAAAAAGCAATTTGTGTAATTGGCACATGCTTTCTTAAACCGCCCATAAAAACCATATTCTGGCTTTTATCTGGAGAATATCCAACAATAGCTTCCATGGAATGAATAATGGATCCGGATCCTAAAAACAACAATGCCTTCGAATAAGCATGAGTAATCAAATGAAATAAAGCGGCTCGATAAGACCCCATACCTAGAGCTACCATCATATAACCCAGTTGGGACATTGTAGAATAGGCTAAACCCCTCTTAATATCTTTTTGAGCAAGAGCTAAAGTAGCCCCTAATAATACTGTTATTATACCTATCAAAGATATTAGATTCATTATGTAAGGTATAACTATGAAAAGAGGAAGAAGGCGGGCTACAAGAAAAATTCCCGCTGCTACCATAGTGGCAGCATGTATAAGAGCCGAAATAGGAGTAGGCCCCTCCATGGCATCAGGTAACCATACATGAAGGGGAAACTGCGCAGATTTAGCAACTGCGCCGGCAAATAATAAAGAGGCACATAAAGTAACAAATAAAAAATGAACCTCATTATTATAAATCACGTTATTAAATATTTCGAACAAATCTTGAAATTCGAAACTTCCCGTTATCCAATAAAAACCTAAGATTCCTAATAATAAACCAAAATCGCCTATCCGATTAGTTACAAACGCTTTTTGACAAGCGTTTGCCGCAACAGGTCGTGTGAACCAAAACCCTATTAATAGATAAGAACACATTCCAACCAATTCCCAAAAAATATAAATTTGTATCAAATTAGAACTAGTAACTAATCCCAACATTGAAGTATTGAATAAACTCATATAAGCAAAAAATCTCAAATATCCTTGATCATGAGACATATAATTGTCACTATAAATAAGAACAAAAATTCCAACAGTAGTGATTAATATTGACATAATAGAGGTAAGTGAATCAATAAAGTAGCCAAACTCGAAAGAAAAATCATTATTGATGGTCCAAGACCATCCATATTGATAGATAGAACTTCTATTTATTTGCTGAATAGACAGATCGACCGAAAAAATCATAACTATACTTAACAATAAAATATTGGGAAAAGCCCACATACGACGAAGATTTTTTGTTGCCGTCGGAAAAAGTAGGAGTCCCATTCCTATTAAAATAGGAATTGGAAGTGGCACAAAAGGTATGATCCATGAATATTGATATGTATGCTCCATAAAAACTTTTTTCTTATTCTTTCTTAATTAATCGTTTCTGATTCACCGGCTCTTATCTCTTTTGATGGAAAGGGAGCAATAATACAATCAAGATATTACAAAGTTAACTGGAATTTTCTATTATTAATCTTTTAATCTTTCTCAAATATTTCAAAAATATTCAAATTTCGAAGTTAGAAGTAATCAAATGATATCACCGAGTTACTAATGGAAAAAAAAAATATTCTTTTTTTTTTTCAAAATTATGTATCCTTTAACAGATTAATTACGAGTCTCATTCGAATTTGATTGAAAATGAAAATTGGGCATACTCTCTCTTCGAGCTTGACCAATTACCAATTAATAGAAAAAAATTCAAGTTTGTTTTTTATTAGGTAAATAAAATGGTTTTTTTACATTTTTTTGTTTTGATGTATTTTTCGTGTATAAATGGAGATGTATAAATTATAAATGTAGGACGACAAAAAAAATAGGCAGAGATAGAGAAGGAAAGACTCTTTTTTACGTTTTTTTGATTTCATCAATTCAATTTATATATCATAATAGATCCTAATCTATCCTATAGATTTGAATGGAGATATAAAAAAGAAAGGTACCAATAAATTAAATACAAATTCTTCTTTTTTTCTGGATAGTGTATGGAATATAAATAAAAAAAGGTTATATCATATTTTTTTTTTTTTTTTTTTCTAGAATAGAAGCATTTTATGTTATTTTCCCATCTCTATTTAGTTCTTATGAAATTTATATAGTAGTATATAGATAATTATAATCTAGAAAATCTATTAATCTAGAAAATCTATAGGAATAGATAAATAATGACATAAAGACACCGATCATTTTGTTTTAAAAATAGATGTCTTTGACATCCAACTATAGCACTAAATAACCTTTTTTTTGAATGGCAGTTCCAAAAAAACGTACTTCTACATCAAAAAAGCGTATTCGAAAAAATGTTTGGAAAAAGAAAGGATATTGGGCGGCGTTGAAAGCTTTTTCATTATCGAGATCTATTTTTACGGGTAATTCAAAAAGTTTTTTTGTACGACAAATAATTTTTTTTTAATCTGAATTGGTTTAACTCGAATAAGATACAAAGGTTTTCTTTTTTGAATATCTTTTTTTTTTTCATTTCCGGGATGGGGATTCTCATTTTCCCCATCGCCCCATTTGGTATCTTAGTGTTATAATAATTTGTTATTTTTATAATATTCAATTTCAATTTATAATAATAAATAATTAAATAATTAAATAATAAAAATTTGTATATTTATACTATAGCTATATCGGAGCACATATATATAAGAGCTTTAACTGGGTTGTTGAAACTAATCCATTAAGTTTCAATTTTGTAACTTTATGAATCATTATTTCTCTGAATTACTATATATCCTTCCCTTGCTTTCAACCCAATTGAGAAAACTCCCTTTATAATTTAGTGGATATACAAATAATGTATCAATTTAAAATGATCTAAAAAAATTCTATGTTTGTATAAGAAGATGAATCAAGACATATTTTTAGAATTCGAAATTCGAAATACTTTTTTGAAGTATGGTACAATTATGACAGGAATCGAAACGCTTTTTATATAACGTAACGTGTACAACCCAATATCTAGTTGGTTTGATAAATCCTTAAAACGCAAAATCCTAACGATTAATACAAAGCTATGCAAATTACATAAATCTTTTGAAATCATTGGATGTGGTGCTGAAATTGTGATCTCTAAAAATAATATTTTTTCATTCATTTATTCATTCAATTGATAAGCATTTTTTTTTTTATAGATTCATAAAAATCATATAAAAGAATGAGAGATGAATCATTAAAAAATTAAAATGATAAAGAACATTTTTTTGTTGAATTCTATCTATGAATTGAAGTTACAACTAGTTAGTTTAGTTACAATAGAGGAGTTCTCTTTTAGGAAAACACAAACTATAAAATCTCTGTTGAAATAATTAAATATTAAATTAAATATTAAATAAAAAAAAGGATAATTAAATAAAACGATAAATAATAAAGATTCTTTTTGAACCTTCAAATTGCTATTTAAACGAGTTTTTATTCATCAATTTAAATTAAATGCTTCTTTTACATTTTACATTGAATTGACCCCTTCACCTTCAATCTCGACGATTGAATAAAAAATGGCTTATTATGATTTCGAGCAAGCCGCTATGGTGAAATCGGTAGACACGCTGCTCTTAGGAAGCAGTGCTAGAGCATCTCGGTTCGAGTCCGAGTAGCGGCATAGTATCTTCTAAAAGAGATAGAATAAGTCCTATAATGAATTTAATTCCTGATTTCCATTCCATAAAATCTAGAAACCCTCGCTTTTTTCAGAATTCTTATGATTTTTTCAACTTTAGAGCATATATTAACTCATATATCCTTTTCGGTCGTTTCAATTGTAATTACAATTCATTTTTTAACCTTATTCTTATTAGTCGATGAAGTCGTAGGACTATATGATTCATCAGAAAAGGGCATGATAGTTACCTTTTTCTGTATAACAGGATTATTAGTCACTCGTTGGATTTATTCAGGACATTTCCCATTAAGTGATTTATATGAATCATTAATCTTTCTTTCATGGGGTTTCTCCCTTATTCATATGGTTTACTATTTTAAAAAGCGTAAAAATGATTTAAGCGCAATAACCGCACCAAGTGTTATTTTTACCCAAGGCTTTGCCACTTCGGGTCTTTTAACCAAAATGCATCAATCCGCAATATTAGCGCCTGCTCTCCAATCCCAGTGGTTAATGATGCACGTAAGTATGATGGTATTAGGCTATGCAGCTCTTTTATGTGGATCATTATTATCAGTAGCTCTTCTAGTCATTACATTTCGAAAAGCCATAAAAATTATTGGTAAAAACAATAATTTATTAAATCAGTCATTTTCGTTTGGCGAAATCCAATACATGAATGAAAGAAGCAATGTTTTATTAAACACTTATTTTCTTTCTTCTAAAAATTTTTACAGGTATCAATTGACTCAACAATTGGATCGTTGGAGTTATCGTATTATTAGTCTCGGGTTTATCTTTTTAACCATAGGAATTCTTTCGGGAGCCGTATGGGCTAATGAGGCGTGGGGATCATATTGGAATTGGGACCCAAAGGAAACTTGGGCATTTATTACTTGGACCGTATTCGCGATTTATTTACATACCCGAACAAATAAAAATTTGGAAGGTGTAAATTCCGCACTTGTGGCTTCTATGGGATTTCTTATAATTTGGATATGCTATTTTGGGGTCAATCTATTAGGAATAGGTTTACATAGTTATGGTTCATTTACATTAACATCTAATTGAATTGAATAAAAAGGCTAAGCCTAACAAATACTAAGATAGGACAGCGTATATATAAGAAAACTTATTGTAAGCTGTCAAGAACCTTTTGAATCACTCCACTACTTGATTCAAAAGGTTCTAACAAAAGCCAAAGATGTCTGATTAAAATTCAATTTAATTCTTTTACCTTTTTTTACTTAACTTAAACTTAAGAGAAGAAAAAAGACTTCTTTCTTTTTTTTTTCACTGTACAACGAACAATTTTAAAAATCATAGGATTACTTTTTGATTTTTTGTTTTATTCATCAAAACTATCTATAAAAATAATTATATAGAATAGTTTCGACCTTCTCACCTGATAATGAGAGGACAAAATCCGGATAAATACCAATACCTATTACTGGTAGAAAGATAGAGATCGAAACAAATAACTCTCGTGGTCCAGAATCAAAAAAATAAGAACTTTGAGCATTAAATAGCTTGTATCCATAGAACATTTGACGTGACATAGATAATGAATAAATAGGAGTTAATATCATTCCAATTGACATTACGAAAGTAATTAGTATTTTTGGCATTAAAAAATATTTTTGGCTGGTAATTATTCCAAAAAAGACTATCAACTCTGCAACAAAACCACTCATGCCCGGTAATGCAAGAGAAGCCATCGATAAGATACTGAACATCGTAAATATTTTTGGAATCGGAATAGCCATTCCACCCATTTCGTCGAGATAAAAAAGACGCATTCTATCATAACTCGTTCCTGCCAAGAAAAAAAGTGCAGCACCGATAAATCCATGAGATATTATTTGTAAAATAGCTCCGTTGAGTCCCGTATCAGTTATAGAGCCAATTCCTATAATTATGAAACCCATATGAGATACGGAGGAATAGGCTATTCTTTTTTTTAAATTCCGTTGACCAAGAGATGTTGAAGCTGCATAAATTATTTGCATTGTACCCACTATTATCAACCAGGGAGAAAATATGGAATGAGCGTGGGGTAATAATTCCATATTGATGCGAACTAATCCATACGCTCCCATTTTTAATAAAATTCCGGCTAGAAGCATACAAGTACTGTAATGTGCCTCCCCATGGGTGTCTGGTAACCACGTATGTAAGGGTATAATCGGCGATTTGACAGCAAAAGCAATAAGAAATCCAATATAGAATATGATTTCCAGTGCGACAGGATACGATTGATTAGCTAATGTTTCAAAATTTAATGTTGGTTCATTAGAACCGTATAAACCGATACCCAAAACTCCTATTAATAAAAAAATGGAACCCCCCGCAGTGTACAAAATAAATTTTGTAGCCGAGTACAGACGTTTCTTTCCCCCCCACATGGATAGAAGTAGATAAACGGGAATTAATTCGAACTCCCACATGATGAAAAAAAGTAAAAGGTCTCGAGAAGAAAATGATCCTATTTGACCACTGTACATTGCTAGCATCAAGAAATGGAATAATCGCGAATCTCGAGTAACTGGCCAAGCCGCCAAAGTAGCTAAAGTAGTGATAAATCCTGTCAGTAAAATGGGCCCTATAGAAAGTCCATCTATTCCCAATCTCCAGTAAAAATCAAAAAAATTTATCCATTTATAATCTTCCTCCAGCTGGATTAATGGATCGTCCAATCGGAAATGATAACAAAATGCATAGGTTGTTAGAAGGAGTTCAAATATGCATATACACATAGTATACCACTTAATTAGCTTATTTCCTCTATGAGGAAGAAAGAAAATTAAAGAACCTGCAGATATTGGTAAAACTACAATTATTGTTAACCAAGGAAAATAATTCGTGGTAAAGACAAGATGCACTTGGACCAGAAAAACCCGTGCTCAAAAAAGATTTTTTTTGAGCACGGGTTTTTTCAGTAAAAAAAAAATAAAATGGATTCAAAATGTATTCAAGTGGGGTTTTCGGGAACGTATCAATAAGCTAGACCCATACTTCGAGTTGTTTCATGCCATAAATAAACTCGAACGCTCAAGAAATCTGTTGGACAAGCGGATTCACATCTCTTACAACCAACACAGTCTTCTGTTCTTGGAGCGGAAGCAATTTGCTTAGCTTTACATCCATCCCAAGGTATCATTTCTAACACATCGGTGGGGCAGGCTCGGACACATTGAGTACACCCTATACATGTATCATAAATTTTTACTGAATGTGACATGGGATCTATAATTTTTTGAACATCATAAAATTTCAATCTAGTAAACTTGTAAATGAATCATTATAGTTAAACACCAGATGAATCAACGATTTACCAGAAATTTTCTAATCAATTTCCTTCGGGATCAACTCATAAGAAAGGACCAAGATACTTTGATTTCTTACGTTTTCGAAAACATGATGTAGATTCCAACATATTGGACATGCTAATTCAAATTGGTGAATCTTATAATTTAATATTATTAATATTACTTATTCAACAAAGTTGATTGATTGATACGCGTTGATTTTCTGTTACGATAAATTGAGGAAACAATAGCTGATCCAATAGCTGCTTCAGCGGCTGCAATAGCTATAACAAAAATTGATAAAATATTTCCTTTTAATTGCCGACTATCAAAAAAATCAGAAAATGTTACAAAATTTATATTAACCGCATTCAGTATAAGTTCAAGACACATAAGGGCCCGAACCATATTTCGACTCGTGATCAATCCATAAATACCGATAGAAAATAAATAGGCACTCAAAACAAGTATATGTTCGAGCATCATTGACCAACTCCTTATCAATTTCGATTCATTTTAATATGAACAATAATTCAACGGATTTGATTGACTAGAATAGAATATAACAAAAAGAATATATTGGAAATATCTCGAATAAACGAATTTCTATTTTATATTTTATACACGAACAAGAATTCAAGGAAAATAGATGCGATAAGACAGAAAAAAGTTTAATTTGGATTGCTTGCTATTCCTAGTTAGAAAGATTTATTACTGACGAGCCACAGCAATTGCACCTATCAAAGCAACTAAAAGAATTAGTGAAATGAATTCAAATGGAAGAAAAAAATCTGTTGCTAAATGAATTCCAATTTGTTGACTATTACTTATCAAATCTTGTTCTATAATTTGGTTTGATCTTGTAGTCCAAATAATCCCGTACCATGATGTATCTAATATAGTAGTAATTAGCGAAACAAGAATACTTGTACAAATCAACGAAGTAAGGCCATTCCCAATGGTCCACAGATTAAAATTTTTATAATATTCTGAACCATTCATGAACATCACAGCAAATAGGATTAAAACATTTATGGCTCCCACATAAATAAGAAGCTGGGCAGCAGCTACAAAATGAGAATTTGAGAGAATATAGAATAAGGATATACAAACAAGAACCAATCCCAATGAAAAGGCAGAAAAAATTGGATTGGTAAGTAATACCACTCCCAGGCCCCCTAATATAAGACCCGATCCCAGAAAAACTAAAAGAAAATCGTGTATTGGTCCAGGCAAATCCATTATATGTAAAATAAGAGATAAATAAATCGAAATGCTTTTCATGATCTTATTGACCCGACCAGGAATTTTTTTTTTATGATACGTTCCTAATTGAATAAAATCCTAATCTATTAGGTGTGAATTGATCTAAGTACAATTATTGTTTCGTTTTTAATTCTTTTTTTTTGTTCGGTTCGAAAGGGTATTTTGTTTTTTGAAACTATATATTTCGAAATAATTACGAATATATTAATAGATTTTCAAGAAAAATGAATTCGAAATTCTTATCAACCAGTTAATTTGTAATTGAATTTTTATTTATTGACCAAACAAAGAGTAAAGGCCTCATTCTTTTAAGTCAAACCAAATATTCTTTTAACTTAAACCAAAACGGAACCTTAAAAGAATTGGAAATTTCTCTTTAATAGAATAGGAGGTTTACTTACTCAGTTTTTCTTTGAGGCGAATTCAAAATTGTTCGAATTGTATAATCGTCAATTACTGACATTGGTAAACGGCCCAAAGCAATTTGATTATAATTCAATTCGTGACGGTCGTAAGTAGAAAGTTCATATTCTTCAGTCATTGATAAACAATTTGTTGGACAATACTCAACGCAGTTACCACAAAATATACAAATTCCGAAATCAATACTGTAATTAAGCAATCGTTTTTTTCTAATATCCGTTTCAAATTTCCAATCAACAACAGGCAGATCTATAGGGCATACACGAACACATACTTCACAAGCAATGCATTTATCAAATTCAAAATGGATTCGCCCACGGAAACGCTCTGATGCGATTAATTTTTCATAAGGGTATTGAATAGTTACAGGTAAACGATTTGCGTGGGATAAGGTAATCATGAAACCTTGACCAATGTACCTTGCTGCTCGGACTGTTTGGTGGCCATAATTCATGAACCCAGTTACCATAGGGAACATATCGTGAATATCTATGAATAATTTTATGTTTGTTTCTTTCTCTTGTTTGAACCAAGTCATGAATCTCGTATTCTTTTTTTCTTTACAGTGAAAGAAGTTGGAAAGAAGTTGTTAATAATAGATTACCGAGAGAAATGGGTAAAAGAAATTTCCATCCAAGATTTAATAATTGGTCCATTCTTAACCTAGGTAAAGTCCATCTTGTTGCGATAGAAATAAACAAAAACAAATAAGTTTTAGCTAATGTAATAAAGATACCAATTGTCGTTCCAAAGATTCCATTCATTTTATTTATTTCAAATAGCTCAGGGACGAATACGTACGGAATGGAAATATTCCAACCCCCCAAGTAAAGAACTGTTACAAATAAGGAAGAAAGTAATAGATTTAGATAGGAAGCAACATAAAATAAACCAAATTTGATACCCGAATATTCGGTTTGATACCCTGCTACTAATTCTTCCTCGGCTTCTGGTAAATCAAAAGGTAATCTCTCACATTCTGCTAGAGAAGAAATTAGAAAAACGATAAACCCTATTGGCTGACGCCACAAATTCCATCCCCAAACCCCATATTTTGATTGCGCCTCAACTATATCAACTGTACTTGAGCTGTTAGATAATTATAGTCGATGATAACATCACTGTTCCCATCGCTAGTCCAAAACCGTACATGAGGTTTTCAACTCATACGGCTCCTCGTGGGTCACAAATAAATTTAAGGACCGAATCAGTATTATTTCTCTTCGTATGGTTGTAGAATAGATAGAGAAAAAATGGATTGGAAGGTCCAAAATTATACCAATGGAATTCTGTCTGCTATATTATGAAGAATAAAAAAAGTGCTTCTGAATTGATCTCGCCCGTTACTAATTTCAATTTTTATTTGTTGAGTAATAACTTAAGCCTTCAATAAAATACTTCTTGTAGAAATATCAATAGATATTTCAACCCATTGTTTTCGATTACGAAAAAAATTAAATATTACATTAGCTCATAAATCATGACACAGATTATATCTCTCTATATATATGAAAGAAAGAATAAAAAAAAAAAAAATATTTATTTTTTATTCTTTCTTTTTCGTTCCTATTCTTCTTTCTGATCTGAGAAAATTACGAATGGGGGCTTAAACTAAAAAATAGTAAAGGATTATTTCGTTCCTGATAGTCATTACTTTAATCGGTGGATAGGAGCATACTCTGGACCGGAATCGTGGGTAGTACTGCCTACTCATTTCTACTAATTTAAAGCCCCAATTAGTATTCTTTTTATGTTATCCAGAAATATCCTTTTTATATAATTTACATAATCTCCATTACTAATCCTTTGTGTATTTTGGTGTTCCTAACCATCCACTCATTTTTTTGTTCAATCCCCCGTTTGGTTTGGCAATACATGTATGGGAATCTATACAAAGGATAGCCAAAACTCTATACGGTTGATCTTTTGAGCCCGCTTCAAGCTAGATTGACTAATCAACCCGTCTTGGGGTAAAGACTTCTTCCACTTATGTTTTCTTCCACTTAACTCTTGTACATAGGAAATGAGATTAAATTTTTTTTTGTTTAATTTACTGCGAATTTATAAGCTGCTTTCTTTCACTCATATATAACTATCTAATTTAGTTTATCAACCTGAAGGATAATAAAATAACGAAGATATCTATTCAATCCATTCAGCTTATTTTATAGAACGAAAGGAATAGGGAAAAGAAAAGTTTATATTTCAACGAATCGCACGTAGAGATATTGATAAAACACATAGAGTTAATGGTATTTCATAACTAATCGATTGAGCAGCAGCTCGCAGACCACCTAAAAAGGAATATTTATTATTTGATCCGTATCCTGACATAAGAAGTCCAACAGGAGCAATACTTGAAATGGCAATCCATAAAAAAATACCGATATTGAGATCGGCTAAAATAAGGCGAGAGCTAAAAGGAATTACTGAAAAACTTAGTAAAATGGATATGACTGCTATAGACGGTCCAATACGGAATAAACGAGTATTTCCTCTAGATGGAAGAATATTCTCTTTGAAAAGCAGTTTTGTTCCATCTGCTAGAGCTTGAAGAATTCCCAAAGGGCCGGCGTATTCAGGCCCAATACGTTGTTGTATTCCTGCAGATATTTCTCTTTCTAACCATACAATTACTAGTACACCTATTGTGATTCCCAATACAAGAGTCAAAATAGGGACAAACATCCATATGATCCCATAGACCTCTTTTAAGGATTCCAATCTGTAAAAGGAATTGATATCTTCTACTTCTGTTGTATAAATTATCATTTCAACGATCAACTTCTCCCATAATGATATCTATGCTACCTAGTATCGTCATAATATCAGCCAATTTCATTCTTTTAACTAACTGAGGAAGAATTTGCAAATTGATAAAACCCGGCGGGCGAATTTTCCATCTCCAAGGAAAACCACTTTGATCTCCTATCAGAAAAATTCCTAATTCTCCCTTTGGGGCTTCCATTCTCGCATAAAGTTCTTGTCTCGGTAATTCAAATGTAGGAGAAGGTTTTTTACTAATGAATCGATATTCAAAATCATTCCATTCTGGATCCCTTTCTCGATCAAAACATCGGATTTCTAAATTCTCATAGGGACCCCCCGGAATTCCTTCCAGGGCCTGTTGAATTATTTTTATGGATTCCGTCATTTCACTGATTCGGACTAAATAACGAGCTAATGAATCTCCTTCTTTTTGCCACTGGATTTCCCAATCAAATTCGTCGTAACACTCATAATGATCAACTTTACGAAGATCCCATTTGATTCCAGAGGCTCGTAGCATTGGGCCGGATAGACCCCAATTTATTGCTTCTTCTCCACCAATAACCCCTACCCCTTCAACTCGTTCTAAAAAAATAGGATTTCGCGTAATAAGTTTTTGATATTCAACAATTCCTGTTAAAAAATAATCACAGAAATCCAAACATTTATCTATCCAGCCATAGGGTAGATCGGCCGCTACTCCTCCGATACGAAAATAATTATGCATCATTCTCATACCGGTGGCAGCTTCGAATAGATCATATACTAATTCTCTTTCTCTGAAAATATAGAAAAAGGGGGTCTGTGCACCAATATCGGCCATAAAAGGTCCAAGCCATAATAGATGAGAAGCTATACGACTCAACTCCAACATAATTACTCTGATATAGCTGGCTCTTTTAGGGACTTGAATATTGCCCAATTGTTCTGGTCCATTTACGGTTATTGCTTCCGTGAACATAGTGGCTAAATAATCCCAACGTGTTACATAAGGCAAATATTGTATAATTGTTCGGTTTTCCGCAATTTTTTCCATTCCTCTGTGTAAATAACCTAATATTGGTTCACAGTCAACAACATCTTCACCATCTAGAGTAACGATGAGACGAAGAACACCGTGCATTGATGGGTGGTGAGGTCCCATATTGACTATCATAAGGTCTTTTTCTGTAGCTGATAGATTCATAAGTTTTTCCTCGATTCATTCTTACATGAATTGTTGAAAACGAAAAGAAGTACATCAAAATGAAAAATATAATAAATCGACTAATTCAATCAAATTAACGATTTTTTGATTCCCGAATATCCAACTCACTAATTAATTCTTTATAACGTATGTTATTTTTCTTTGATAAATAAGACAGAAGCCGTTGACGTTTTCCTAGAATTTTACGTAGACCTCTCTGAGATAAATAGTCTTTTTTGTGCAATTCCAAATGTGAAGTAAGTCTTCGTATCTTATTGGTGAAACTGACTATTTGAAATTCAACGGACCCCTTGTTTTCTTCTTTTTTTTCTTGAAAAATAACTGAGATGAATGAATTTTTTACCATAAAACAAAAATTTCTCTCCCCCTTTTTTTGAATGTGAATTTTACTGATCAGTAATAATAATAATACCATTCATTTTAATATGCACAATGATTTTAAGTTCGTTATGAACTTTATAATTTTTTCAAATAAAATTAATCAATCCGGTTTTCAATCATAATATATGGAAAAATGTACCATTGACGAATTTTCAAACGCGGATACATATGTATCCTTACCATACTGAAACGACTGCCATTATTACTATTAAACCAATAGCGATTCATACAAGCTAAATCTTCTAATCGATAATTGGGCCAAAGAAAGAACTTTAATTTAATTAGTTTCTTTTTATCACTATCAAGATGTTTGTTTTTATTCAAAACTTGACCACAGTTTTTTACATTATTTAAAAATACTGGATTTCTATGCATACCATTTTTATCCCTTGAATTGAAAGAAATTCGAATTCGCAATTCTCTCCGGTGGTTAGGGGATAAAATATTTTCAGGAATAAACAAATCATAATGATTTTTGTCTTTATTTTCAGTCATTTTTTGATGTCTTGCAATGGATTCATCAAAATTATTTTTTTCAATATAGTTTTTTTTTTTGCGTCTTTTTTTTTTTTTGCGTCTTTGATTAATTTCATGTTTATTTTTATGAACCAATGAAATACTTATAGTTTGATATAGAATAAATTGTCCATCAATTTCTACATACCGGCGAATTGGTTCGATAATCAATACTCCTTTTTTGAGTAGGTATTGATAAGTTAAAAGTAACTTATCCGCCGAATCCATCAAAATATCCAGATTCGTTCCTCCTCTTCTAACAGAGTATAGAAAAGTTTCATTCATATTTATCAGGCCAAGAATGAAAGAATATGCTTTGATATTTTTGATTATTTTTTCATCGAAAGAATCAGCATCCCATCCGAATTGAAAATACAAATACTTTTGTAGGAATAAACGAGCTTCTCTCTTGCTCTCGTCTTCCTTTCTATGTTTTTTTGATTTACCAGAATCTTCTTCAACATCTTTTTCTTGATTGTCTGATTTACCTTTTTCTTGATCTGATTTACCTTTTTCTTGATTGGATGATTTACCTTTTTCTTGATTGGATGATTTACCTTTTTCTTGATTGTATGATTTACCTTTTTCTTGATTGGATGATTTACCATAATCTTCTTCAACATCTTTTTCTTGATTGTATGATTTACCTTTTTCTTGATTGGATGATTTACCATAATCTTCTTCAACATCTTTTTCTTGATTGTATGATTTACCTTTTTCTTCATTGTATGATTTACCATAATCTTCTTCAACATCTTTTTCTTGATTGTATGATTTACCTTTTTCTTCATTGTATGATTTACCATAATCTTCTTCAACATCTTTTTCTTGATTGTATGATTTACCTTTTTCTTGATTGGATGATTTACCTTTTTCTTGATTGGATGATTTACCATAATCTTCTTCAACATCTTTTTCTTGATTGTATGATTTACCTTTTTCTTGATTGGATGATTTACCTTTTTCTTGATTGGATGATTTACCATAATCTTCTTCAACATCTTTTTCTTGATTTGAGAGAACGGATCTAAATTTTCTTTTTTTTTTTGCATCTGATACAAGATCCTCTTTTTTTCCATTAAAATTAAAATTGAAAAGAAGTAGTTTTATTGGTATGATCCATGGTTCAACCTTATATGCATTATATAGTAGCACAAATTCTGGGAAGAACCAAAGTTCCAGATTCGATATTTGATAATTATTAAAATTATTAATCACAGTCTTAATATTTTTCTTACTCTTGGTACTGGTTTTCTTACTCTTGGTACTGGTCTTCTTACTCTTGGTACTGGTATCGACCCAGGACTCAATATCGGTCTTATTTCTAAGACAAAAATTAAGAATTCTCCAATTAAAAAATTTTCTATGCGAAAATTTCCCCGTTTTCCCCGTTTTCCCCGTTAGATAATTATGGATAGGAATATCCCCCAATATATCAAAAAATTTTCGTTTATCCATGTTGTAATTATAAGGAATCTCTTCCCTCTTATTTACTTGTAATGGTGATCCATAAGTATATGAGTCCCTCATATCTTGATATATAATAAATATATATGATAATAAATTATATCTATAGTGTTTTTTAAAATTATCTTTTTTATATTTTTGTTCTTGATTCCGTTTTTGTTCTTGATTCAGTTTATATTCTTGATTCAGTAATGAATTCGCTTGAAAATCATTTTTTTTTTCGTAATGTATTAATCTTTCTTTTTCATCTGAATCCCATTTTGTTAAATCTTTATTTTGAGCCATATAGTGTTGATTGACTCTATTTCGCCATTGTTCTGGTACTAATCTAAGCCATATACTCTGAACTAAATCGTATTGATAATCGTATTGATAATGACTCCTTAACCAGTTTTTCCATTCCTTTATTCCAGAGATTTTTTGTCTTAACCCATAATGATGTTTTAATTGGGAATGAGATATTCCTTGTTCTTCAAAATAATCTTTTATTTCATTTTTAAGAAAAAGAGATGTTCCGTGATATTGAAGGATAGGTTTGAATTTAATAACTTGGGTTTGTGATAATTTGTAAAATACATATGCTTGTGAGAGGGAGGATAAGTCACAAAAAGCTTTTGCATTTTGATTTCTAATATTCGAAAGTGAGTTTTTTATATTTTTTATAGTTGAAATAAAATGAATTGTATTTTTATTTGGTTTATTAATTCTTTCTTGATTTGCTTCATTATTGTAAATGAATTTATCAATCATTTTTTTTGTTGATTCAAGAAAAAGTTGTGGATTGGGTCTTGGAATATTAATGATATATTTAATGATATATAGAAAAATATCTATGTATATCTTTTGAATAAAAAGTTTTATAAATAAATAGAATTTACGGATTAATCGAATATTTCTTCTTTTTAATATTTTCCAAAATTTTTTTGATGATTCTAATTTCTTGTCTTTTATAATTTTTTCTATTTGATTTTTGATTGTGTTTGTTCTCTCAGTCAGATCTTTTATCTTTTTTTCTGTTAATGAATAATTTGTCCGCTCCATAGATTGAATTTGAAGGGATGATTCGTCAATCATCTTATTACTGATTATCGAATCTTTTTTAGTTTCGCCCAAATCTTTTTTAGTTTCGCCCAATTCTTCTCTCAACTCCAAAACTGGATTTCTTTTTGAAAGTTTTTTTATTATTCCCTTTACAAATGGAATTTTTGTTTCTCCTGAGACTTTTCGAAACAATTTTTTTCCTTTTTTAAAAATTTTCCATTTTTCACTTTTTTTTTCTAGTTCGTTAAAAATAGGCTGAAAAAACGAAGGCCGTCTTCGAGGAGGACCGCAAGGTAAGTCACTTTCCAGTCCACAAGCTGTTAAAAAGCAAAAATCATTCTTTTTAACTTTCTTTTTTTTCATTGGATCTTTATGCTTTTTTTTCATTGGATCTTTATGCTTTTTTTTCATTGGATCTTTATGAGAGGGTTTCAGTTTAGATCCGCGCCAAGGTTTCAGGCGAAAAGGATATAGGATCTTGATCTGGATACCTTCTGATAACCAATTTTTTGGAAAGTCTTTTGTGGAGAATTGAAGACCATTATAAGTGCATTTAACATGTATTTCTCGCTTCCAACCCTTGAAATCCGTGGACCACTCAGGAATTTGAAATAATAATATACGGACAATGTTTTTAGCTATTATCAATGAAGGTAATAGAATATATTTTCTAAAAATCGATTGGGCTATTAACATGATGCCCCTTGGTCCTTGACCAAAAAAGACGATATCCCAAAATTCTGCTGCGTCCAGCAGGAAGTCATCTGCCTCTGACTCTTGTCTTCTTTTTTCTTTCTCTTTTTTGTCTCCTTTTTGTATCTCTTCTATGCTTTCTCTTCTTTTTTCTTCCTCTTTGTCTCTTTCTTGTATCTTTTCTATGCTTTCTCTTATCTCTTCGTCTTCTTCTCTTATGTCCTCCTCATTTTCTGTATAATCAGAAATTTGTGATTCTTTGTTTTTCCATATCCAATTTCGAGATATTAGTTTTATCAGCCAAGAAATATCAGAATACAAAGATCTGAACACTCTGAAGAAGAGGCTGTCTACTCTGTCAAAAAAAAGTGGGGAATGCACATTTGATTGAAACAGTTCCCCATTAATTATTTTACGTCTTTGGGCACGCACGGCACCTTTTATTATGTCTCGACGAAAATTCGGTTCTGGCGAATATTCCATCAAAGATAGGTCGTTTTCTATATCGTTTGGTAGAAAAAAATCATCCTTTAACTCCTCCTTAGAAAAAACTATTGCGTACCGGAAGATTCTTGAACGAATTGCATAATCTGTTATCATGTGTTCCTCGCCTCCTCTATGGTGTTGTTCGAAAATGTCGAGTAGTTTGTATGACCATCGAGGAACTTCTTTACTTATTTCTTTTATTCCATTACTTATTTCTTTTATTCCATTAGATTTTTTTATAATTGTTTGATTGTCGGGATTAGTTATAACTATATTGCATAAAAATTTCAAAATTTTGACTCGATCCTCGGAATCGATATTTCCCTGTTCATCTTCTGTTTCTGTCAATAAAGAAAGTTCTTTTTCTGTTGATAATGATTTGAGTGTATCTATTGTCTGTTCATCTTCTGTTTCTGTCAATAAAGAAAGTTCTTTTTCTGTTGATAATGATTTGAGTGTATCTATTGTCTGTTCATCTTCTGTTTCTGTCAATAAAGAAAGTTCTTTTTCTGTTGATAATGATTTGAGTGTATCTATTGTCTGTTCATCTTCTGTTTCTGTCAATAAAGAAAGTTCTTTTTCTGTTGATAATGATTTGAGTGTATCTATTGTCTGTTCATCTTCTGTTTCTGTCAATAAAGAAAGTTCTTTTTCTGTTGATAATGATTTGAGTGTATCTATTGTCTGTTCATCTTCTGTTTCTGTCAATAAAGAAAGTTCTTTTTCTGTTGATAATGATTTGAGTGTATCTATTGTCTGTTCAAATTCGTAATAATCAGTAGCAAGAAGTATAACATGAATCTTATTTATCCAAAACGGATCCGTGTTTGTTTTTTCACTTAAAGGTGAAAACAATTTTTTGATTCTTCCGCGGTAGGGTCCCTGCAAGAAAGGATCATATATTTTAGGCAAGTATTTTATTTTAGTTTCATTATTAGTTTCATTATTAGTTTCATTATTAGTTTCATTATTTCTTTTAGTTTCATTATTTCTTTTAGTTTCATTATTTCTTTTAGTTTCATTATTAGTTTCATTATTAGTTTCATTATTAGTTTCATTATTTCTTTTAATTTCATTATTTCTTTTAGTTTCATTATTAGTTTCATTATTAGTTTCATTATTAGTTTCATTATTAGTTTCATTATTAGTTTCAGTAGTAGTTTCTTCATTATTAGTTTCATTATTAGTTTCATTATTAGTTTCATTATTAGTTTCTTCATTAGTTTCATAATTAGAAAATCGAGTCCTTTTTTCAAGTATGCCCAGATCAAAAGATTCCTTATATAAATATTCCTTATCTAAATATTCGACTCTCTTTATAAACTCCTTACTTAAATTTATTCTTTTTAGTTCATTGATAAAACTCCAATCAGTATACGATTCGTCAGAAAACAATTCTTCTGGTGTGAAAAAATCTATTTGTTTTTGTACCATTTCTCCAAAAGCTGCTAAACTAGGTGGATATGTAAAAGAGATTTTTTCTTTTCCATCACTTCGACATGTATAAAAAAAATATTGTGACATTTCATTTTTTAGAGCATTGTCAAACCGATTATTTTTTATATATCGCCAAGGTCGATTCCGTTGTTTATAATCAAAAATAAGCGTCACAAGAGGTTTTTCAAACCATAATAATTTTTTATATTCTTTTTTTTCTGATATTATTTCTAACTTCGAATTTTCCTGATTCCCATCCAGATAAGAAGTTTCATAAACTGGGCTATTTTTATAGTCGGTCTCTTTCGAAAAAGGGTAATAAGAAAGATTTTCTTTGGTGGATACCTGTTCCTCCCCCCCTTTGGAAATAGTTTCTATTTCTATGTTTGTTTCTTCCTCCCTTTCCTCCAATTCCTTCAATTCCTCCAATTCCTGCCCTTTTCTTCGGCTTTGATGAATTCCTGTCAGTTTCTTAGTCAGCATGTGTGACGGTTTTCTACCTATAGAGTAAAGACAGGTAATAAAAAAGAGAAGAGTAAAGATTCGAGGAATAGACTTTGTAAGTTCGAATATAAGATGCCTA
>NW_028322730.1:25000-72500 GCF_047325235.1 Durio zibethinus
GTATCGACGGAAAAGAAATTGCGCGTGTCGAATGGATCCGGGAAGGTAGGGTTCCTCTACAAACGATTGGAGCGAAAATTGAGTATTGCTCCTATAGAGTTCGAACTATCTATGGGGTATTAGGAATCAAAATTTGGATATTTATAGATATTTATAGATGAAGAATAATAAGAATAAGACTCTACTTGTCTTTACGTTCTATTCTGCGATAGAACAAAAAATGACAAATTCTTTCATTTTTTTATGTTCAATAAAAAAATGAGCAGTTCTAAATTCTATATTCTATAAGGTTAAATAAAAATTTGATTGATCATTTGATATAATTGCTATGCTTAGTGTGCGACTCGTTGGGTTTTTAGGCTTAGGATTCAAAAAAAAAAATGGGCGAACCACAGTATAAGTTAATAACTATAGCACTAATAACCAACTCATCGCTTCGGATTATCTGGATCCAAAGAATCAGTCAAGATATGATATATTGGTCATATCATTATAGCAACTGAAATCTTTTTTTTTGCATTAAGTTAAGTAAAAAAAAACCAATCTGATTATGAATATATCTAAATTGTGAAGCAAAATAAAAAAGTATGTGGATAAATAGAAGGATGAGAGAAAGAGAGAAAAAGAAATAGAAATGAAATGATATATGATTCCAATATGTAAGGTCTACGAAGCATCTCATAAAGAGCAATGTAATAGAGCATCAATAGAGATTCATCAATAATTAGATGAATATCTGTTCATCGAAGAAAAAATCAAGAGCCTTAAGTCAATAAAGACTGAGAAGGTTGACTAAAGAACAAATTAACAAATTTTTTTATTAAATATTATTTATTAAATATTAAATTTTTATTTTTATTAAATATTAAATTTTTATTAAATATTAAATTAAGGCTCCATTGGAGAATTCAGACCTAAGCATTAATCGAGAAGCGATGGGGACGACGGAACCCGTGAATGCAGAGGATTCTATTGAAAACGAATCCTAATGATTTATCGGGTAGGATGGCGGAACAAACCAGAGACCACTTCATTTCTTTTTATTCTGTTCTGATTCTGAGAGGTCATGAGTTAACCCGACAACTGAAATAGATATTGAAAGAGTAAATATTCGCCCGCGAAAATTTTATTTTCATTTTAAAAATTTTATTTTCATTTTTTTTTTTTATTTTCATTTTAAAAATTTTATTTTCATTTTATTTGATTGTTAAATTTTTGTCGATCCGAGATGAATATGATAAAAAAAGACAAAACAAAATAAAGATTCGTTATAACATTATAACAAAAACAAGATAAGACATTATCTATAAATAGAATCCATGTTTAATTACTTATATATATATCCAATATATATCCAAACAAGATATACAAATTTATAATAGATCAGATAAAATCTCAAATAGATCAGATAAAATCTCAAAGCAAAGAATCCCAGGATTCAATCTATTATTCAGTAACTACCTATATATCTTAAGAATAAAATAAAATATTTTTTAGTCATTTTTTTCGCGAGGAGCTGGATGAGAAGAAACTCTCATGTCCAGTTCTGTAGTAGAGATGGAATTAATAAACAACCATCAACTATAACCCAAAAAGAACCAGATTTCGTAACCAACATAGAGGAAGAATGAAAGGAATATCTTATCGAGGTAATCGCATTTGTTTCGGTAGATATGCTCTTCAAGCACTTGAACCCGCTTGGATTACATCTAGACAAATAGAAGCGGGGCGCCGCGCAATGACACGAAATGTACGCCGTGGTGGAAAAATATGGGTACGTATATTTCCAGACAAACCAGTTACGGTAAGATCTACAGAAACACGTATGGGTTCGGGGAAAGGATCTCCCGAGTATTGGGTAGCTGTCGTTAAACCGGGCAGAATACTTTATGAAATGAGCGGAGTAGCCGAAAATATAGCAAGAAAGGCTATTTCAATAGCGGCGTCCAAAATGCCTATAAAAACTCAATTCATTATTTCAGGATAGGAATATAGAACCAAAGGAAAGAAGTCTTGGGAATAAAAAAAACAATTGCGGGTTTCCTTTTTTTTTTTTTTTTGACAAACAATATTTCTTTTTTTCTTCGTCCTTTGTTCCATTGAAAGAAGAGATTAAAAAAAATGATTCAACCTCAGACCCATTTGAATGTAGCAGATAACAGCGGGGCCCGAGAATTAATGTGTATTCGAGTCATAGGAGCTAGTAATCGCCGATATGCTCATATTGGTGACGTTATTGTTGCTGTGATCAAGAAAGCAGTACCAAAGGCACCTCTAGAAAGATCAGAAGTGATCAGAGCTGTAATTGTACGTACTTGTAAAGAACTCAAACGCGACAACGGTATGATAATACGATATGATGACAATGCTGCAGTTGTCATTGATCAAAAAGGAAATCCAAAAGGAACTCGAATTTTTGGTGCGATCGCCGGGGAATTGAGACAGTTAAATTTCACTAAAATAGTTTCATTAGCTCCTGAGGTATTATAAGACGAGACCTCAATTCAATATAGTTATAGTATTTAAATTAGAGTATTTAAATGACATAGATTAATTAGTAGATTGTGTCTCACGTATATACCTTTACTAAGTAAAAAAAAAAAAAGAACATGTTGGTTATATCAAAATTCGGGAGCAACAATAATTTTAGTTTACCATGGGTAAGGACACTATTGCTGACATAATAACTTCTATACGAAATGCTGACATGAATAGAAAAGGAACGATTCGAATAGGATCTACTAACATCACTGAAAACATTGTTAAAATACTTTTACGAGAAGGTTTTATCGATAACATAAGGAAACATCGGGAAAGAAACAAATATTTTTTGGTTTTAACCCTACGGCATAGAAGGAATAGGAAAGGACCATATAGAACTATTTTAAATTTACGACGGATCAGTCGACCCGGTCTACGAATCTATTCTAACTATCAACAAATTCCTAGAATTTTAGGCGGGATGGGGATTGTAATTCTTTCTACTTCTCGGGGTATAATGACAGACCGGGAGGCTCGACTAGAAGGAATCGGCGGAGAAATTTTGTGTTATATATGGTAATCTGTCTAACATCCGAATTGTATCCGAATCCGAAACTTTCCATTTGTGAAAAAAAAAAGCACGGGTTGTCTAATAGAACTCCTCCTGCCCTACAGTAGTTGATACGTCAAGGAAGTTTTACCTGGAATAAAAGAACAAAAATGGATTCATGGAGGTTTAATTAGTGAATCACGTCCACTCCAGATTCCTTTAGATAATGAAGATCTGATTCTAGGTTATGTTTCAGGAAGGGTCCGATCGAGTTTTATACGTATACCACCGTGGGATAGAGTCAACAAAAGTGAAGTAAGTGCTTATGATTCAACCAGGGGGCGTATAATTTATAGACTCCGCAACAAGGATTCGAACGATTAGGTAGTTTTTTCAACTTCAAGATTCCTTTCAGGGGGATCCAATTCAAGGTTCAAAAATTTCAAGAAACTTATTTTCTTCCAATAAGTAGATTCGGAAAAATTTAAGGAATAACAACTATGAAAATAAGGGCTTCCGTTCGTAAAATTTGTGAAAAATGTCGACTAATCCGTAGGAGGGGACGAATTGTCGTAATTTGTTCCAACCCGAGACATAAACAGAGACAAGGATAATCTTTCTATTCTAAAAAGAACTCCTTAAAGTTAAAGAAAAGAAACTAATCTTAAAGAAAGCGATGAACAAATAAAAATAGAAGATCTGTTTTGACATGAAATGGATATATCCATATATCTCTGACTTATCCTTATGAAATGATAAAATATGGCAAAACCTATACCAAAAGTTGGTTCACGTAGGAATGGGCGCAGTAGTGCACGGAAAAGTGCACGTAGAATACCAAAAGGAGTTATTCATGTTCAAGCAAGTTTCAACAATACCATTGTTACTATTACAGATGTACGGGGTCAGGTAATTTCTTCTTCCTCCGCCGGTACTTGTGGATTCAAGGGTCCAAGAAGAGGGACTCCTTTTGCTGCTCAAACCGCAGCGAGAAATGCTATTCGAGCAGTAGTAGACCAAGGTATGCGACGAGTGGAAGTTCTGATAAAAGGTCCTGGTCTCGGAAGAGATGGAGCATTACGAGCTATTCGTAGAAGTGGTATACTATTAAGTTTCGTACGGGATGTAACCCCTATGCCACATAATGGCTGTAGACCTCCTAAAAAAAAACGTGTGTAGAAATAAACACTAAAGAGATTTCAAGAGAAATAAATGATTCAATGATCTGATCAAATAAAATAATATTACTATGGTTCGAGAGAAAGTAAAAGTCTCTACTCGGACACTGCAGTGGAAGTGTGTTGAATCAAGAACAGATAGTAAGCGTCTTTATTATGGACGCTTTATTCTGTCTCCACTTATGAAAGGCCAAGCCGACACAATAGGCATTGCGATGCGAAGAGCTTTGCTTGGAGAAATAGAAGGAACATGTATTACACGTGCAAAATCTGAGAAAATACCACACGAATATTCTACCATAGTAGGTATTCAAGAATCAGTACATGAAATTTTAATGAATTTAAAAGCAATTGTATTGAGAAGTAATTTGTATGGAACTCGTAACGCCTTTATTTGTGCCAAGGGTCCCGGATATGTAACTGCTCAAGACATCATCTTACCGCCTTCTGTGGAAATCGTTGATAATACACAGCATATAGCTAGCCTAACCGAACCAATTGATTTGTGTATTGGATTACAAATCGAGAGAAATAGAGGATACGGTATAAAAACGCCAAAGAACTTTCACGACGGAAGTTATCCTATAGATGCTGTATTCATGCCTGTTCGAAATGCGAATCATAGTATTCATTGTTATGGGAATGATAATGAAAAACAGGAGATACTTTTTCTAGAAATATGGACAAATGGAAGTTTAACTCCTAAAGAAGCACTTCATGAAGCCTCTCGGAATTTGATTGATTTATTTATTCCCTTTCTAGATGCGGAAGAAGAAAACTTACATTTAGAAAACAATCAACACAACGTTACTTTACCTTTTTTTCCTTTTCATGATAGATTAGCTAAACTAAGAAAAAAGAAAAAAGAAATAGCATTGAAATATATTTTTATTGACCAATCAGAATTGCCTCCCAGGATCTATAATTGTCTCAAAAAGTCCAATATACATACATTATTGGACCTTTTGAATAACAGTCAAGAAGACCTTATGAAAATTGAACACTTTCGCATAGAAGATGTAAAACAAATATTGGGCATTCTAGAAAAGAAGTAGAAAAGCATTGCGAAATTGATTTACCAAAATTTTAAATCCATTGGATTTAGGATTTATTTCATTTTTTTTTTTTTTACTTTAGAAAATTAGAAAAAAAAAAAAAAAACGAAAATGGATTTTGAACCTTCAGCACAATCCATATATTGGGACCAGAATTGAATAAATGTATCTAGGGAGAATTCACTTTGACTTTGAAGTGACTACTCCCTAGATACGCACATCATGATATTTTATTTTAAAATTGATTCAATTTAAAAAAGACCTAAAGTTAGGGATTTATCAATCGGTAATGTTGCTCCAATACCCAACCAAAGGGCCACCGCAGTACCAATCAAAAAAACGGTTGTCGCTACTGGACGACGAAATGGATTTTGGAATTTATTAACATTTTCCAAAAAAGGTACTGTTAATAATCCCGCAGGTACTGAAACCATTAAAAGAACACCCAATAACTTGTTAGGTACTGTACGAAGTATTTGAAATACAGGAAAGAAATACCATTCAGGTAATATTTCCAAAGGAGTTGCAAATGGATCCGCGGGTTCACCAATCATTGAAGGTTCTAGAACCGCTAAGCCTACGTTACAAGCAATAGTACCGAGAATTACTACTGGAAAAATATATAAAAGATCATTGGGCCATGCGGGTTCCCCATAATAATTATGACCCATACCTTTAGCTAATTTAGCTCTTAATACAGGATCGTTCAAGTCAGGTTTTTTTGTTATTAGGATAGGTGAATTTTTCTAGATCCATCCCCCGAAGGAACCGGACATGATAATTTTTCATCATCCGGCTCAAGCAAAAATCAATCGAATCAAATGGATACAAACGGATACATATAAAATGAATCTATATGTTATCCACACATATATGAATGATTTCATATGTAAGAAAAAAGTTACCTGATTCCATTTTACGAAGTTGCAACTATACATTCCAAGGAATGCCATTTTTACAGGTAAATGCTCAATACCCAAGTAGGCGTACAAAGTTGATCGTGATCAAGTGCTTTCTGGGTCGTCTTAGGCCTTGCGATTCACCTTTATCCCAAAAATATATCGAGATTTTTTACATACAAAGGATTTACTTGTTACTAATATAGTCTAGCCTTTGCTCTTCTTTAGATCCCTTGTTTCACTCCGATAGTATAATAATAATAAATCGGGTCGATGCAGAAGAAATGAATGTATTTTCATACTATTAAGATAAGAAAGTAAAAAAAAAATAAAAATAAATAAATAAAATCTAATTTGCATTATGCCAAATCACTTATTCTACTGGATCTTACGGAGCCCTGTTCATACACGACATCGTCAGGTCTGATCATAGAAAAGATTCTCTTCAAGCGAACCAGCCTATCCTTTGTATGGGGCTTACACGGTGGTTGGAACAAAGACACATTTGGTTGTGAATTCCAATGTAGCAGATAAAGGCATATTTCTGCATGGCCCAATCAATAGTTCAAGTCACACACTCCCATAATCCATTTTCTCTTCGGGGAATTCCCTTCAACTATTCATGTCATATCAAATAAATAATAGAATATTGTGGAGTTGAAAGGAAATATCCAAATACATGTCTTATTTTTTTTTTTTTTTCAACAATCCATATTTGTAGCAATGAAATACTATTGTTCCTCCCCCAAGTAATAAGATAAATGATTGGCAAGTAATAAGATAAATGATTGGTTACAATATAGCTATGGTCTATATTCTCTATAAAGGACCAGAAATGCCTTGCTTACGTATCATTAGGAAATGCATTAACATAAATACAGCAGTAAGAAGGGGTAATACAAAAGTGTGTAAACTATAAAAACGGGTCAAAGTGGATTGTCCCACACTAGCACTTCCACGCAATAACTCTACCAAAGGCGATCCTATTACCGGAATAGCTTCCGGAACGCCTGTTACGATTTTGACTGCCCAATAACCAATTTGGTCCCAAGGTAAGGAATAACCTGTTACACCAAAAGATGCAGTCAACACAGCCAGAACCACGCCTGTAACCCAAGTCAATTCGCGAGGTTTTTTAAAACCACCAGTGAGATAGACACGAAATACGTGCAGGATCATCATTAAGACCATCATACTTGCCGACCATCGATGAACTGATCGGATTAACCAACCAAAGTTAGCTTCAGTCATTATGTATTGAACAGAAGTAAAAGCCTCAGTAACGGTTGGACGATAGTAAAAAGTCATAGCAAATCCTGTAGCTACTTGTACCAAAAAACAAGTAAGCGTAATTCCTCCTAGACAATAAAATATGTTAACATGAGGAGGAACATATTTACTAGTTATATCATCTGCAATCGCCTGAATCTCGAGGCGTTCTTCGAACCAATCATAGACTTTATTGAGATAGGTAAACCAAGAGGACTCCCCCCCTGAGAACCGTATATGAGAATTTCATCTCGTACAGCTCAAACAAAAACACCCAAATAATAGCTGAAACGGATATGGAATAGAAAGTTTGAAACTTCTTAATCTTTTCATTCAATTTTATCTGAAGACACAAAAGAGTAAAAATCCGAAAGCTCTTTTTTGTAGTTGTAATTATAATGCCAAAAAATCAAGTCGGCGCATTCGTCTTTATGTTGATCAGGCCTCTTGAATCTTCTATTTACCTACTTATTTCTTTTCTTTTTCTTTGCTTTGATTTGTTATTTATATGGAATGTGGCTTTATTCTTGTTTTCTTTATTTTTAATAGGAATTCTCTTGTTAAGACCCTATGAATCAATTGAAACTTCAGATTCATACCAGAACCGCGATGATTCAATAAAACCTTCAAACTAAGTCCAAAGATTCTTTGAGTAAGAATTATTGGATCATCACTTATTCAATGAATAGAATAGATATAATAAATAAAAATACAAAGAAAAGAAAGGTTTGTCCTTTGATCAAAATAAGCATAAACTAAATGAGAGTTTGAAAGAAGAAAAAATTTCTCGATTTATAAATAAAAAACCTCTTTCTTTGAAAATTTTTTTTTTTTTTGAGTCCGGCCGCGAGGTTTGAATATTAAGTATGAATCATAGTTCGAATACTTCGTGATCCATTTCATATATTCCGTGCTCCAGATACTAGAATGGCTATCCGACGGGATAAAACTATCTCGATCAAGAGGACAGACCCATTTTCTGTACTATCAATAGGATCAATTATAACAAGTCACACACTCATATTCCGGAAATACAGAAACAAAAAAAATTTCGCGGTCGAACTACCAAAATAGAATGGGCTAAAAAAAATCCGAGAACTAAAAGTTTCACTTTTTGTATTGAAAAGCGAGGCTTCGTGGTTCTTGTGAATCTAATTCAGCGAAATTCCATCCAGTAAAACGGAAGAATTATAAATCTCCAAAATAATAGATAAGAATATCGAAAATAAAGCCATTGCGACACCCATCAAAGGAGTCGTTCCCCATCCAGGAGCTACTTTACCATATTCCGAATTCAATGGTTTCAAAAAATCCCCTACAACAGTTCGTCTTGGACCAGATCTAGAACTACCCTCAACGGTTTGTGTAGCCATAAATCTTATTTTGTATTCAGTGAGATCTGTTGACTTTGTATATCATTCCGCTGTAAATAAACGATCTTATCATAGATCCATTGTGATCTTGAAATTATATTTATATTTATATTATTTATATTTATATTTATATATATTATTTATATAATTATATAATAATGGAAACAGCAACTTTAGTCGCCATCTCTATATCTGGTTTACTTGTAAGTTTTACTGGGTACGCCTTATATACTGCCTTTGGGCAACCCTCTCAACAATTAAGGGATCCATTCGAGGAACACGGGGACTAATTGAAGTAATGAGCCTCCCAATATAATATTGGGAGGCTCATTACTTCAATTGAGATAATGAAAAATCATTTCATTTTTTTAGTTGGAACTTTAGGCGGTTCTCGAAAAAAGATAGCGAAAAAAATTATCCCTAGAGTAGATACTAAGAGGAATGTATAAACCAATGCTTCCATAAATTCGATCGTGGTTTACAATTATAGCTTCCGTACCTATTTATTTAGAATCATCTCCCGAATAAAATAACGAAAGAACAAGAATCAAAGAAAAGGCAGCGATTTTAATCAAGATTTTTACAGCAGCCTATGTCAAATCACAAACAGAAAATAGAAGCGAAAAATAACAAAGCAATCTTGCATCAGACTACTTGTCTTCTTGTAGTTGGATCTCCAAGTTTTTGGAATGCTCCAAATTCCACTTGAGCATCCAAATCTGGATCAATACCGGCAAAAACATCTCTGAACAGGGTTCTAGCACCATGCCAAATGTGTCCGAAGAAGAAAAGCAAAGCAAACGAAGCATGCCCAAAAGTAAACCAACCCCTTGGACTGCTACGAAAAACACCATCGGATTTCAAAGTAGCACGATCTAATTCAAAAATTTCACCCAATTGAGCACGTCTAGCATATTTTTTCACAGTAGCAGGATCACTATAACTCACTCCATTGAGTTCGCCACCATAGAACTCAACAGTTACACCTACTTGTTCGACACTATACTTCGATTCTGCCCTTCTAAAAGGAACATCCGCTCTAACAATTCCGTCTCCGTCTACCAAAACAACCGGAAATGTTTCAAAAAAAGTAGGCATACGACGTACAAAAAGTTCACGCCCTTCTTTATCTCTAAAGATAGGGTGTCCTAACCACCCAACGGCTATTCCATCCCCGTTGTCCATTGAACCCGCTCTGAATAATCCTCCTTTTGCCGGATTATTGCCAATGTAATCATAAAAAGCTAATTTTTCAGGAATTTTAGACCAAGCTTCTGATAAACTTTGATTTTCGGCTAACCCAGCACTAACCCTTCGATATATTTCTTGCTGGAAGTATCCTTGATCCCATTGATAACGAGTAGGACCAAATAATTCGATGGGGGTAGTTGCTGAACCATACCACATAGTTCCAGTAACAACAAAAGCTGCAAAAAAGACAGCAGCTATACTACTGGAAAGGACGGTTTCAATATTTCCCATACGTAATCCTTTGTATAAACGTTGGGGCGGACGGACACTAAGATGGAATAAGCCCGCTAATATGCCCAATGTCCCTGCTGCAATATGATGAGAGGCTATTCCTCCCGGAACAAAAGGATCAAAACCTTCCACGCCCCACGCTGGATTTACAGGTTGTACCTTTCCGGTTAGTCCATAAGGGTCGGACACCCATATTCCAGGACCATACAATCCTGTTACATGAAATGCGCCAAAGCCAAAGCAAGCCACTCCTGAGAGAAATAAATGAATTCCAAAAATCTTGGGCAAATCCAAAGAGGGTTTTCCTGTGCGCTCATCACAAAAAATTTCTAGATCCCAATATACCCAATGCCAGATAGCTGCCAAGAAGCACAAGCCAGAAAACACAATATGTGCTCCGGCCACACCTTCGTAACTCCAAATACCCGGATTTGTTATAGTCCGCCCCGTAATACTCCAACCGCCCCATGAATTGGTTATTCCTAAACGAGTCATGAAGGGTATAACGAACATACCTTGTCTCCACATTGGATCAAGAACGGGATCGGAGGGATCAAAAACAGCTAATTCATATAGAGCCATTGAACCGGCCCAACCAGCAACCAGAGCTGTATGCATTATATGAACAGAAAGCAAGCGACCGGGATCATTCAATACGACAGTATGAACACGATACCAAGGCAAACCCATGGAAATACCCCTTTATCAAATCAACGAAAAATAGACACTATGTAACTTTATTGCATTGGAATACCTCCCCTTTTCGGTGGATTCTTTCGGAGAAAGGATTAATGTTTGTTCTATTCCATTAGTAATAAGGGAAGAATTCGGCTCAGAAGAAAAAAGAGAAGCAGATCTATTCTATACTCGATAAGTATCAATACGCAATGGGGGTTGATCCTATTTTTTATGAATGAATGCATCCCTATTTGTTCATCATTCAAAGGACCTATTCGTAAGAATTCTCTTTCATTCATTCCGCCTTTCTTTATTTTATGGCCTTAGTCTATCTATGTATAAAATATGATAAAGGCCCATATTATTAAGACCATTATTACATATTATTAAGATAAGACCATTATTACGTATTACATTACGTATTACGCTTCCACAATCAAAGTGAAATATAATATTACATATTATAATATTACATATTATTAAGATAAGACCATTATTACGTATTACATTACGTATTACGCTTCCACAATCAAAGTGAAATATAATATTACATATTATAATATTACATATTATTAAGATAAGACCATTATTACGTATTACATTACGTATTACGCTTCCACAATCAAAGTGAAATATAATATTACATATTATTAAGATAAGACCATTATTACGTATTACATTACGTATTACGCTTCCACAATCAAAGCGAAATATAATTTTACATTCTTTTTACTTTATGCCTGTTGGTATTCCAAAAGTTCCTTTTCAAGTTCCGGGAGATAACGATGCAAGCTGGGTTGACATATAGTGCGACTTGTCAAATATATTGGGTCATATGGGATTCCCCCGTTCTCTCGCCCGATCGAGATATCCCCTGTTTCGCCCCAAAAAGATTGATTGAATTATCAAAAATTTGTAGCGGGAAGTGTAATGAAGTGCAATTAGAGATCCATTTCATGGGGGTGTATCCAGATTAATATTTTCAATTAGAATGATTTATGGTTGGCTTGGTTGGACTGATAAAATGAAGTATCCAGGCTCCGTTTAGAAAAAACCCAATTGGTAATATATTTATGATTACCACCTATATCATAATCATAATTTTTCTTTTTTTTTTTAATTATAAATAAGAGCGATTTCAAACTGTTAATCAATCGAATAATATGGGAAATACGTTGAATATTTGGCGAAAAACATGAAAGAAAAAGGAATTAAATTAAAATAAAAAAAGGAAATGAAATCATAGCAAAAAGACGTGGTATTGGGTCATTTGTCCTATATGTGCAAATAAAAATCGGGCAGATCTTTACTCGGAGTAGAGCATAAACCTAAAAAAATTGAATAAAAAATTGACGAACCCCATTCAGGAACAAGAAAATGACATCGTGATTTGGATTGAATCGCAATGAAAAAATAATGGATCAATGAAAAGTTTGTGCAATAAGTTTAGCGAATTTTTTCTATATTATAGGAAAACGGGCCAAAACTCATCTTTCTTTAATTTAATTTTAAATTTCATTTTATTTAAAAAATGTAAGAAAAAGCCCCTTCATTAGAAATTAGAAGTTAGAAAGGTCCGACTAGAAAAAACAAAGGATGGCTGGAATCTACACATTGATTTTTTTTCGCAATTTTTGTTGAACCGTATGCATCAAAAGGTGCCTGTACGGCTACTAAGGGATACAATTTTATCCTAATCAACCGAATTTATCGAGAAAGATTGCTTTTTTTGGGCAAAGAGCTTGATATCCAGACCTCGAATCAACTTGCGGGTATTATGATCTATCTCAGTATAGAGAGTAATAGCCGAGACCTGTTTTTTTTTATAAACTCTCCTGGCGGAGGGATAGTATCTGGATTATCTCTTTTTGATACTATGCAAGCAGTGGAACCAGATGTGCATACACTAGCCATGGGATTGACCGCTTCAATCGCAGCTTTTCTCTTGGTCGGAGGAGAAATTACCAAACGCAGAGCATTCCCTCACGCTCGGCGCCAATGAGTTTTTTTTTTTTATTATTGATGGAAAGAAAAAAGAAGACTATGCCTTCGCCATATGAAATATGAATTAGTAAGTAATAATAGCATGGCACTTTGAATTCGATATGAAATTTTTTTTTTATTTCTTTTTTTTTTTTTCAAAAAAAAATATTAGATTATGTATCGAAAGAGTAGTATGAGAGAAGGGGCATTTCCAATTTGATCTTAGCTATCGTGGGCCCATCTCAGGCGTCACAAACTTTTTTTCTTTTCCTACCAGAGGCTATTAACAATATTTATGTTATGAAAGAGTACGAAAAAAAAAAAGACTATTTTTTTTCTTTCTTTTTTTTTTTTCAAAAAAAAAAAGAAACTTTGGGATTGCTGAATCACAGACGAAATAAATATATAAAGCAACGGAGCCATCATAGTATTTTTAAACTTTTCCGAAAAAAAAAGAAAAAGAAGGATGGTAATTGGATTATTTATTAATCTGGGTCTAATAGACTCTATATTTTCTCTTTTTTTCGATGAAAGAAAAAAGAGAATTCCATTGTAAAGCCGTATGCAATTGTAAAGCCGTATGCAATGCGCAAAAAATGCCTGTACGGTTGTTCAATTCTATAGCTATTCTTCTCGCCTCATTATGTGAGTTAGAAGTATGTTATATCATCAGGGTAATGATCCATCAACCTATTAGTATGCTTAAGGATGATGGCTTCAAAGACTGGGTCATGGAAACAGACGAAGTAATGAAAATGCAAGAAGACATCATAGAGGCTTATGTACAAAGAACGGGCCAGCCCCGATGGGTTATAAACAAAGACATGGAAAGAGATAATTTTATGTCAGCAAAAGAAGCCAAAGATCATGGAATTGTGGATCATATAGTGCGTACAGAATCGAGACCTATAGTGAATGAAAAACCTATAGTGAATGAAAAACCTATAGTGAATGAAAAACCTATAGTGAATGAAAAACCTATAGTGAATAACAAACCTATAGTGAATGAAAAACCTATAGTGAATGAAAAACCTATAGTGAATGAAAAACCTATAGTGAATGAAAAACCTATAGTGAATAACAAACCTATAGTGAATAACAAACCTATAGTGAATAACAAACCTATAGTGAATAAAAAATGGAGACTAGTTAACGACAATGGCAATGGAAGACCACCATTTGACGACAATGGCAATGGAAGACCACCATTTGACGACAATGGCAATGGAAGACCACCATTTGACGACAATGGCAATGGAAGACCACCATTTGACGACAATGGCAATGGAAGACCACCATTTGACGACAATGGCAATGGAAGACCACCATTTGACGACAATGGCAATGGAAGACCACCATTTGACGACAATGGCAATGGAAGACCACCATTTGACGACAATGGCAATGGAAGACCACCATTTGACGACAATGGAACACCATTTAATTTTGATTTAGATTGATTTAATCCCTCTTATTCCTTTCCTTCTTTTTCTCTTTAATAGATTAATATTTTATTAATCTATTAAAGAGAAAAAGAAGTAATTCATAATCATCTGGTTAGGATCGATCTAAACCAGTCTATTATGTATATGATTGTATATGATTCAGCATGCCAACTATTAAACAACTTATTAGAAATGCAAGACAGCCAATTAGAAATGTCACGAAAGCCCCTGCTCTTCGGGGATGTCCTCAGCGCCGAGGAAGATGTACTAGGGTGTATGTGCGACTTGTTCAGATCATGGGCTGAGAAAAAGGAAACAATTTTTCAGTATCAACGATCAGTACCAGTGAATAGAATGGGGTTCTTCCGTTCACTATCTAAAAAAGATAGATCTACCATATCCTTCTATTGTGTATGAAATTTATGGTTTCCATTGGCGCAAATCCAATCTTGGAATTTTTTAAAAATTCCCCATTGGTAGCAAATGCTTATCCATTAAGCGGGGAAAATCCTATTTAAAAAGCAAAAAGATTATGCTTCGACTCTTGCAAAGAACGGACTAACAGGGTCAGCTACCCAATTAATCCTCCTAATTACATACCGTTACTGTATAAGATAGATCTCGTTGTGAAAGATCTATTACTGAAAAATTTATGAGTAGAGCCGAAGAGTGTGAACTGTACAAGTTACCAATTAAATGTTAAATGAAGGAATGAGCTCCGGTGTATAGAGGGGACCTCACCGTTTAAGAAGTAACCATAGAAACGATGGAACCCACTATTTATTTATCCATTTCTATTTACTCCTTTATTTTAGTTAATATGCTTTTTTTGATACCTAGTATCAATACAATTTCTTATTTCAAGGCGAAATGAAATGCCTAGAAAAAAGGAAAAATCGTGGGCGGGACGGTTATAGTAGCAAAAGCCATTGGAATTTTTATTTTATACATTGGAAGAATCCGTTTTGTTATTAATAGACTAGAAAAGAATAACTGAAAGAAAGAATTAGTTATTCATCAAAATTTCTTTTATTCAATGACCAGAATGAAAGAGGGATATATAGCTCGGAGACAAAGAGTAAGAGCTTTGGTTTCGGCTGATCGGGATAGAGATAGGAAAAAAAGATATTTTCGTCGTTTGTGGATCACTCGAATAAATGCAGGAATTCGAGGAATGGGGGTATCCTATAATTATAGTAGATTAATAAAAAATCGGTACAAGAAACAGTTGCTTCTTAATCGTAAAATACTTGCACAAATAGCTATCTCAAATAGGAATTGTCTTTATATGATTTCCAACGAGATTATAAAATAAGGAGATCGGAAGGAATCCACCGAAATGCTTTAAATGAAATGGGGTTCCCTCGAGAATGAACTCGAGGGAGGTAGAGTAGAAATTAATATGATAAAAAAATTCTGATAAGGTCATCAAAACAAGAAAACAAGATGAGCGAAGACGCTCAATAAAAAAAAAAAAAATTTATTTTTCTTCCCCAACCCGATTCGATTCTTTTATTTATTTCTTTTTTCTTACGACACGACAATTTTGATTATCAGATTTTTTGAATAAAGCATCAGTCTACGTTTGATAATTTTGAGTCAATTGAAGGGTAAGCCTATTTATTTCTGGTTCTAAGAGCAGTAGTTCTAGCGGTCGACTCTCTTCTTTCAAATCGTTTCTCATTTCTGGTTCTAGTTCTAGCGGTCGACTCCCTTCTTTCAAATCGTTTCTCATTATTAATAAAGGGTAACGAAGATAAAATACGAGCTTGTTTTATAGCAATAGTAATTAATCGTTGTTGTTTTAAAGTCAATCTATTTACTCGCCTAGATAAGATTTTTCCTTGTTCACTAATAAATCGACTAATTAAACTCATGTTTCTATAATCAATTCGATCCCCCGATTGGATCGGGGGCAAACGCCTACGAAAAGATCGCTTGTATTTATCCATCATTTCTTTATTCCTTATTTCTAAAAATAATCCTATCCTATCCTTTTCTAAAATCCTATTTTGATCGGATCAAATTCAAATTATAGAATTAATAGAATAAATACGATTTGCTTTGTTTTTTTTATTATTGTATTATTTATTTATTATTTATTTCTTATTTATTTGTTTATTTTATTAGTTTATTTTAATTATTTATTTATTATTTATTTGTTTATTTTATTAGTTTATTTTATTATTATATTATTTATAGATATTTATTTAAATATAATTTCATATTTTAATATATTTAATATATAAATATAATTTCATATTTTAATATATTTAATATATAAATATAATTTCATATTTTAATATATTTAATATATAAATATAATTTCATATTTTAATATATTTAATATATAAATATAATTTCATATTTTAATATATTTAATATATAAAATATAAATATAATTTAATATTTTAATATATTTAATATATAAATATAATTTAAATAAATATCTATAACTGTGATAATACATAAATAATAAATAAATATAATTTATAAATATATATAAATATAATTTCATATTTTAATATATTTAATATATAAAATATAAATATAATTTAATATTTTAATATATTTAATATATAAATATAATTTAAATAAATATCTATAACTGTGATAATACATAAATAATAAATAAATATAATTTATAAATATATATAGAACCGACACGAAAATAATAAATAATTAATAAAATAAGAAATAAATAATGAAATATAGTAATAAATACAAAATATAGTAATAACTAAAAAATATAGTAATGAATAAATCATACAATATAATAAATAATACAATATTAACAATATTAAAATTAACAACAATATTAAAATTAACAATATTAAAATAATCATTATGCACGAATAGAAAATAAAAAAAAAAATAGTTAGTGATATTAAAAATCTAATTCCTAATCAATGAAAATCCAACTCCTAATCATTCGAAGACTGTAAACTAAAAATCATTCGAAGACGGTAAACTAAAAAAATAAATAATTGACTCGAGAATAAAGAAAAAAATTATTAAAAAAATAAGAACTAAATAAAAAATAGAATAAAAAAAAATAAAAGAATATTGATACAATCATATACCAGGTTAAAAAGGTTAAAAATTTATTAACGTGCATATCGAATAATTTAAAACTAAAAACTTCACTTTAAAAAGAAAGCGTGGAATAGACAAGGAAATACAAATATAGACTAATATATAAATAAAATATTTGTTATATATTAGTTATATATTATATCTAACTAATTATATACTTAATATTACTTAATATATTATATAATATATATTATTATACCTGAATACCTAATGTCCTATTTTCTCATACTAAATACCTAATGTTACCTAAATACCTAATGTCCTATTTTCTCATATTCTCGGGAAGGGTTGACATACGAGTACTTGATTCGATTTATTTCTTTATCTCCCCGTGAATTGTATGTTTGTAACAATAGGAACAGAATTTCTTCAATTCCAATCGACTAGGCGTATTGTGTCGATTTTTTTGAGTAATATACCTGGAAATGCCCGTTGATTCCTTATTAACGACGTTTCGAACACAACTGGTACATTCCAAAATAATCGTTACTCGGACATCTTTACTCTTGGCCATGAACCCCCTTTGAGTTTTTAATTCACCCAACTCTTCTATTTTCCGATCAAAAGTGAAGAAGAAAGGAATGAAAATAAATAAATAAAAGTTGCTAACTCAAAACCAAATCCTGAAAGATTTCGTTGCAATCAATTGCAATCAATATAGTAAATCAATATGTATTATACTAATAGTAAATAAGTAATACAATGATTTCTAACTCGATTTAGAATCACAGTACGGTATTTTCTTTAAGTATCTTGTAGGATACTGTTGTTCCAGCCACATTTCTCTTTTCGCTCTACTAGTAATTTAATTGGAGCTTGAACCCAAGTTTTGTTGAGGTTCAATCCACTTTTTTCGTTCTACCTTCCTTATTTATTTTATATAATTCTTATATAATTAGAATTCTAAAAAAACTAAATAGAATTATTTCTTATATAATTAGAATTCATTTCTTATATAATTATAATTCTAAAAACAACTAAAGTCAAGGGGGGGCGAGAGATTAGTCACAGATATTTGATTGTATATCGATCTAATCTTTTTCACCCCGTCCCGCGACAATAACTAGAATTAAAAAAAAGGGAATGTTAACGCATCCGGGAAGAAACGATTGATCTCTATCAATAAACCCGCTAAAGAACCGAACCAGAGAGTACTTAGTACCGGTGCTACGGAAAGATATGTTTTTAGATCTCGCATTTAAAATCCTCCTTCTTTATCGTATTACATACATTATGGTAATACATATATAATCACATGTATGTGTGGTTAAAGACCACTTGTATTTGTATATTTGTACCCGGAATTCCTAATTCAAAATTAAAATTTAAATGTACAATGATTCGATAGATAAGATTTTCCTTTTCTTAAAACAGCAAAATAGGTCCCTTTCTGCCTGAGAATTCCCGCCAAAAAGATTCATTTATTATTCATTATATGGTTGTTATATGATATGAGACCAAAAAGAGGAAATGGAAAGATAATTTTTGTATATCAATAGATGAAATAAGGGTGTGGAAAACAAGACAGGGATTCTCTACAATAACATCGTAGGCCAATTGAAAGGGATGTAGCGCAGCTTGGTAGCGCGTTTGTTTTGGGTACAAAATGTCACGGGTTCAAATCCTGTCATCCCTACCTATTACTTCTCCTTTGAGCAGTAAGGAGGGAGCCATTTTAGTTTTAGATTGATTAAAATTAAGCATACATAATCTATCATTTTCTCATATTATATATGATATATGATAGTATAGGTGTGCACGATGTATTGGGGTTATAAAATAAAAGAATCCTCTTTTTTACAGTCTTATTTATTATGATAAGAAAGCGCTCTTAGTTCAGTTCGGTAGAACGTGGGTCTCCAAAACCCAATGTCGTAGGTTCAAATCCTACAGAGCGTGATTCCGCTCTTGTTAAGTCGAAAATTACACCGAACTGAAAAAAAAAAAAAAAAAAAAAAAATTGAACAGCAATTCGAATTTGACCTCCTTGAATTAAATTAATTAAATTAAAATTAAAGGGGTCAGTCAAAAAAAGAGATGTTAATTAATCAAAGGTCCAACTGATCACCACGTATGTATTGTAAATATGCGGTTACGAATAATCCAGCCAAAGTAATAGGAATTAGACCTAAGACGATTCCAAATAGAAAAACTTCAATCATTTCAATTTATTTGAAAGGAGAAAAAGAAAGGTAATATCTATCCCTAAATATTAATCTCTATTGCCCATGAATATCAATAACTAATAATTGATAATTAACACGGTAAGGAACTATAGAATATATGGAATAGGACAGAAAACTTTGTTTTTATTAATTGTTCGTTCATTCAATTAATTTTCAAATAAGTCGTATCTTACTCAGACCAATAAATAGAGCTGAGGTTATAGTTAAAGCCGCTAGTAAAAAACCGAAATAACTAGTTAGAGTAGGCATGAAGGAGCTAAATGAAATATGTTCTTTTTATACATATGTTTATAAAGCACTTACCTAAGTTTCAATTTTTAAAAGAGACGGGGATAAGCAAAAATACCAATTGAAAGAATAAGTTCAATTGAAATTTTTTGATTCATCAATCATTCTAAACGGTATTCACAAAAATAGAGCGGCAGGACAAGAGTAGAAAAGAAAAAGAAATAGATTCATCATCTTTGTAGTTAGGTCAAGAAAAAACCTTTGGATCTAATACAAGAATACAAGAAAGGCCGCCTCACAAATATTGATTAGTAGAATTTTTTTTTTATTCCTTGCTCTCTTTTTTTTATCTATATCTAATACTATCGACTACTCTTACTTGTTACTAGACGACTAAGCAATTCCTTAAAATAAAAAAAGGAGGGCTTACAACAAAAAACAAAACCTCTTATGCAATTACGAAAAAAAGTCAATTTTTAGATTTCGCATCTAATTGACTTGCGGAAATATGATAATTTCCTTCATGAATTATTATAAACTTGTTGGATTCACGGGTTACCTGATCTTCCGTTTCTAGCCCCAAACCAATAATAGAATCCCCTATATTATATTCCAGGAATTTGAGGAATTTTCTATCGCATGATACGTGGTTATACATCGACAAGCAAGAAGAAGAAAGAAATTATCTAGCACTTCATGTCGATATACTGTTTGAAATTGCGTTGCTGTGTCAGAAGAAGGATAGCTATACTGATTCGGTATACTCTAAAAATACCTTTGGTACAATATTGACGATCTCACAAAGATTGAATTTCAGTGAATTTCCGTTTACTGATCTCATCTTTTACGGAATCGATCCCCTACAAGAATATGCGGAGCTCAGCATGTCTGGAAGCACAGGAGAACGTTCTTTTGCTGATATTATTACCAGTATTCGATACTGGATCATTCATAGTATTACTATACCTTCCCTATTCATTGCGGGTTGGTTATTCGTCAGCACAGGTTTAGCTTATGATGTGTTTGGAAGCCCTCGTCCAAACGAGTATTTTACAGAGAGCCGACAAGGAATTCCATTAATAACCGGCCGTTTTGATTCTTTGGAACAACTCGATGAATTTAGTAGATCTTTTTAGGAGGACCCAATGACCATAGATCGAACCTATCCAATTTTTACAGTGCGATGGTTGGCTGTTCACGGACTAGCTGTACCTACCGTTTCTTTTTTGGGGTCAATATCAGCAATGCAGTTCATCCAACGATAAACCTAATCCGAATTAATTATAGAGCTATGACACAATCAAACCCGAACGAACAAAATGTTGAATTGAATCGTACCAGTCTCTACTGGGGGTTATTACTCATTTTTGTACTTGCTGTTTTATTTTCCAATTATTTCTTCAATTAAGAAAAAAAGAGTAGTAGAATACTAAATAATAGTAGGAATTCTCTTATCCCATTCGGAAGGATTGCATCTCATAATTATCTATGACTGTTTATGTCTTTAGCATGACCACTTGATGAAATGTGGAGGGAAGCGGGATAAATGGCCGATACTACTGGAAGGATTCCTCTTTGGATAATAGGTACGGTAACTGGTATTCCTGTGATCGGTTTAATAGGTATTTTCTTTTATGGTTCATATTCTGGATTGGGTTCGTCCCTGTAATATGTAATAATGGGATGAACTAAGTTATAGGCATGAAAGTGTAAGAACTCAACGGGGCCCGCCTCCTCTTTCTTTGTCTGATTCGCGAGGAGGGGTCCCGTTGAATTCTTAATGATCATAATATTTTGTTCGTATAAATATAAATGACAACAAATAGATCACTTTTTCCGATGATGTTTTTGAAAAATGAACTCGATTAATTGATTCATAGCATCTGTTCTTCGATAGTATCTATCGATACTTTCAAGGTTAGAAGAAAAAAAGGAATCACTCAATTTCCTTTTCCTGGATGACACAATCACAATATATATTTAATTTTAATATTTAATTTTTTTTAATATTTAATTTTAATATTTTAATATTTAATTTTAATATTTCTTTTTTTTTTCTGTCGACCAGATATCAAGCAAACCCTTTCTAGACTAGTCTAACCTTACTCTATTTATTTTAGTATTTCATCAAAGTTTGAAATTTTTTTATAAGTTCATCGCCTTGCTTCTATTTTATATTTATAAAAAAAAGGATTCCTTCTCTTTTTTTTGGTTGTCCATTACTTATTATATTATATTATACTTATTTATACTTATACTTATTTTATACTTATTTATACTTATTTTATACTTATTATATTATCCTTATTACTTATTCGATTACTTTATTACTTATTCTATTATCTATTATAATCTATTATCTATTATAAGTAAATCTAAAAAAATAAAGGGTTCTGAAAAATCTGGAAAAATATAAACTAAGAATAGAAATCTTTGACGAATGGGATCCGGAATTGTTATTATTTCGACACAAGAAAAGGAATTTTACACATCCTTTTCTTGTGCCGAAGGCTAGGAAGACGAAGAATACTCCCTGTAATTATTTGTTCCCCTCATTTATCCTTCCTTTCTATTCTCCGCTTACTTATCTTATGTTTAGTATCTAATCAAATTGAATTTAGAAAACAAAACCCATTCTGTGACATTTCAATCTGACAATAGGGATATAATTACACCCCTCCCATTTAGATTGAAAAAAGAAAAGAAGGGGTAAAGACAAATAGTCTTCTTCACAATATACAGATTTTGAATGCGGTAAAAGTAATTCCTAGAGAAAGAATATAAACAAGCAAAAGACTTTTCATACTTTTTTCATCATACCTAACCTAATTGCCAGGAAGAATTTGTTCTTTTTTACAAATTTGATGTTGATAAATCCACGGATCTAGAAATTCATTTCGGACACTTGAACCTTTTCAAATTGTTTCTTTTTAAGAACCAAAAAGATTTGTGCAAAAACAATAGATGCCAAGAAGAACAAAAGGCCTTGGACACGTAGTGGATCTTGAAGTACTATTTCTGCATCCCCCTGACCAAATCCACCCACATTAGGATTACTTGTTAATGGTTGATCAAGTTTGATAGATTCACCCTCTGAAACAAGAAGTTCTGGTCCTGGGGGGATAATATCAACCACTTGATGTCCATCCAATGCATCCGTTATGGTTATTTCGTACCCCCCTTTTTCTTTTCGTATGATTTTGCTTACTATACCTGTTGCCGTAGCATTATAAATTGTATTGTTACTTTTGTTCCCGTCGGGATAAATCTGACCCCTTCCCCTATTTCCGCCTACGTATATGGGATATTTTAAGAAATGAACATCCTTATTACTAGCAGGGTCTGGGGAAAGAATAGGAAAGGTGATTTCACTATATTTTTGACCAGGAACAGGACCTATCACAAGAATATTTTTCTGAGTGGGGCGGTAGTTCTGAAAAGACAGATTGCCTATCTTTTCTTTCATCTCGGGCGAAATACGATCAGGTGGGGCTAACTCAAACCCCTCCGGTAAAATAAGAACAGCACCCACATTCAAAGCCCCTTTCTTACCATTAGCAAGAACTTGTTTCAGTTGCATATCATAAGGAATTCTAACAACCGCTTCAAATACAGTATCAGGAAGTACCGCTTGTGGAACCTCAATATCCACGGGTTTATTAGCTAAATGGCAATTGGCACATACAATACGCCCAGTTGCTTCTCGTGGATTTTCATACCCCTGCTGCGCAAAAATGGGATATGCATTTGAAATGGATGCCCCGGTTATTATATAGATCATGAGCGATACGGAAATGGATCGAGTAATCTCCTCCTTTATCCAAGAAAAAGTATTTCTAGTTTGCATGGTACAATCATTGATCCCGAAAATTTCTACAATAAAATTAGGTAGGTCACTAGTATAGTTCCCTATCCACGATTCTGCTATTTACTTTTACTGAAAAAAAAAAAAATTTACTGAAATAGAGGAGGAATTGTATTCCCCTGATGGGTAGAAAGAGTAAAGTAAGTACGACTTTGCATTCTTTGCTTATATACAAAGTAAGAAAGATTCTAATTGAATCCGTGAATCATTTTTCAGTCAGTCAGTGAATGATAAATAACTACAAGTGACGGCGATACATGATTTAAATAACGAAAGATCGAATATTTAAAAATTGTATCTAGAATGACTGGAAGGGTACAAGCAAGAACAGATATAATTTGATCATTATGAGCAAATCCAAAATCTTTGTAGATATAGCCAATCATTAGTTCCCAACCGTGGTGCGAATGGAATCCGACACAGAACTCAGTTAATAAAAGAATAGAAAAAGCTTTTATTGTGTCGCTTAAATTATATAGGAATTCTTGAACCCAAGAGTTAAGAATAACAAGTTCTTCATTACCCAAAATAGAATAACCACTTAGAATAACGAAACAGATTAGATTTGTCGAGAAGTGCAAAATCGTATGGATACGATCCTCATTGTGCATCTTGATCAATTGGATCGTTTCTTTGTGGATTCCTATACGAAGTTTTTGTAGATGTGTTTCCGGGTATTCTTTTATCATTTCGTCCAACAGGAGGAGTTCCTCTACTTCTATGAATTGTTCTAGAATACTTTTTTCTTGAATATCATTCAAAAAAGTTTCGGATTGCCTAGTATTCCACCAATTAGTAATCCAAGATTTCAGACTTTTATTAAATGAGAGAGAGATCCACCAGGGCAAAAATACTATAGATGCAAAATATAGAAGGGGAGTGAATGCTTTCTTTTTTGCCATTTTTTCATCTGTGAATTGTTAATGAACCCACCTCATTCGTTGACTTTATGTGATCTAATCTTTCTATCAAGCATGACTTTCATTATATTATAAATTATAAGATAAATTATAAGGTAGGGGCCCATGAATCTATTCTCTGTTTTTTTTTTTTTTGATTCAGTGCTTAGTCCTTGAATCTAAAAAGAGTACAGAAATAGAAAATAAGAATCCACTTTGAATTCGAATGTTCGAATGAAATATATATATATATTATTGTTTCCAGATATCTCAATTGATCAAATTCGAAGCAATTGCCCTCTTTCGATAACTGCCCGAAAGAACCGCTTCAAATAATAAAGATTATTCTATTCAGATTTTGAGACGAAGGAGCTCCCTGTCTATATCAAGATATCAATCAAATATGTCGAAAAATTTTCGCGGGTTATCTAGACTGTATATAGTCTAGAGTCCGGGAATAATTGAAAAAAAAAAAATTATGAAAAATATTATGATGATCAAAAATGAGTGACAAAAAAAGACAGAAAAGTTATCATTACATTTATCATTATGTTATAAGAAAGAAATCTACTTGTTTAGTTCTTAAGGAGCACAAAAGAAAGGATAAAAGGGGAGGGGCTGATTGACAAAAGGAAAGTAGAGAAAATTTACAAGATATAATCTATCTGTATCTAACGTATCAACTCCAAATATTGAAAATAAAAAGTTAAATATTTCGAAATACTTTGATATATGAGATGAATCCATTATTTCGATTTCTTGCTTGTTTTGTTACTGAATTAAGTTGAGTGGTTTTACATTTACAGACGCATAAAAAACAATTTTTGTGGACAAAAAAAAAAAAACAGTTTTGTTTTATGTTATGACTCTTCCGTATACGTCTTCTTTGGTTCGAGTGGGCATTCTTAAGAAACTTCAGTTTAGTTCTGCTATAGAAAAAAGAGGCTTCTTGTCTTGAGTTTTTTCCTCCTGCCGAGAAAGCATTTATTCTGCAATTCATTTCAAAAGACTTCAATCGGTACACGCAAAAAATAGGCCAATTCAGCAGCTTTTTGCTCAATTTCTCGTGGAGTCAAATTCTCATCAGTACGAGTCAAGGGAACGGCCCCCTGGCCTCTGATTTCCATATAAAGGACACGCCGAGCATAAATACCCTCTTTAACTTCTATTCTGATGGACTGAATATCTTTCATAAGGAATCGTAGAAAGATGCGACGATTTTTTCCAGGAAAACCCCAACGAAAAATACATACTATTCCCTCTTTTCTATCGAATCGATCATAACCACTACCTACATTCCAAAAAATCGTGCACCACAAATAGGAACTAATAAAGAGACCCGCGATCCCATAGAAAGACATCACGATTCCTTGTGGAAAAAAAACTATTTGCTGAGACGGAAATAAAGATATCAAATTCCTACCAAGATAACTAGAAGTTCCAACTAATAAAAACCCTAATGAACCAAAAAAAAGAATAAAGGCCCAGCAGAAATTGCTTGTTTTTCGAGACCCCACTATAAATTCTATCCATATAGATTCTGATCGCCAACTCATACATACTAGATCCAGTTGCATTTTATTGGAATTGAGAAAATAAGCAAAAAAATTTGACTTTACTTTTTTTGTTTCCGAAGTAACTCTCATCAACTAGTGCTATTTTGATATGAACTTTTAGAAGTAATTCATCAAATTGCTTAGATCTAAAATCATCCCCTTTATATGATCCCCTATACAGATCTACTAGATATATAGACTTTAATTTCATACATTCGTCCGGTACCGATCCACTTGCTATAATTCATTTACCCCTATATCATGTTTACGTATGCATAAGAGGAGCTTTTTCATTTATGTTCGGGGAAGCCGGATGGATGTTATACAATATTCTACTAAATAGATATCCGTGGCATCTAAGTCGTGAAAAAAAAAATAGATAAGATTTGGTCTTGGCCTTGGCCCCATCGAATCTAAAAAATCTTAGTTTTTTGAACATACAAAGATAAAGAAGCCATTGCAATTGCCGGAAATACTAGGCCTACTAAAGGCACAAAAATAGAGGGAATTGTCATAAAATGGGTACCTCAATTTAATATTCGTACCTGTTATTGTTATATTGTTAGTTATAAAGTTAGTTATAAATATATCTTATAATAATTATATTATAATTCGTATATTATACTAAGTATATCTAAATATTATACTAAGTATATCGAAATACTAAGTATATCTAAATATTATACTAAGTATATCTAAATACTAAGTATATCTAAATATTATACTAAGTATATCTAAATACTAAGTATATCTAAATACTAAGTATATCTAAGCGAGTATATATATCTAATATATATATCTTATCTAATAAGTGCAAGGAATGTAGAATTAAATAAAGGGACTTGCCCATCTTTCTAAATGAAATAAAATAGGTGTATGATAAGATAATCCACTTTCTTTATTATCTTACTTTATTCCTACTTTTCTTATTATTATTATTCTATTGTTCTTGTCTTCTAATTTTAATTTCTAATTTGAATTTAATAAAGAAAGAGTTTATTACAAATTGAGAAAGAGTTTATTACAAATTGTCGAAAGATTCGATTCGTTAGAATCCGATCCAAGAACAGGGATTTTTAGTAAAAATAGAATTCTCGGGAGATATAGAAAGATGCAAAACTCTATATTTATATTTTTTCTATATTTGAATTATATAAACATACGCAATAGAGCAAGATAAAATTCGTTTTTCGACAATTCCATTTTATGTCACAAAGTCAAAGCCCATTATGCGGGCTTTGACTTTGATTCTGATAAACTAACTAACTGCCTTTTCACTACAAAGAAAATAATTTAACTTAAGACTCTACTTGATTGAATTTTGATTCAAAGGAAAAAAACCGTGGAACTGAAATAACTCACTCAGAACACCCTTTAAAGGATTACGTGGTACGATTGGATCGAATAAACCCTTATGGAATAAATATTCAGCCTCCTGTGAACCTTCAGGTACTGTTATATTCAATGTTTGCTCAATTACTCTTTTACCCGCAAATGCAATATAGGCATTGGGTTCAGCAATAATGATATCCCCCAACATACCAAAACTCGCGGTCACTCCACCAGTAGTAGGAGATGTAAGAATTGATACATAAAATAACTTTTTATTTGATTGATAATCATATAAAGCAGAAGATATTTTAGCCATTTGCATCAAGCTCAAACTTCCTTCTTGCATGCGTGCTCCTCCGGAAGCACACACTAGAATAAGAGGCAAAAAATTATTGGTAGCATATTCGATCAAACGGGTGATTTTCTCGCCTACTGCGGATCCCATACTACCCCCCATAAACTGAAAATCCATAACCCCGATTGCTATAGGAATACCGTTTAGTTGACCCGTACCTGTTTGAATAGCCTCAGTTAATCCTGTCTCTCTTTGATAAGAATCAAGACGATCTTTATAGGGCTCTTCGTCATACTCAAACGGATCAGAATCAATACCATCTTCGTCATACTCAAACGGATAAGAATCAATACCATCTTCGTCATACTGAAATGGATCAGAATCAATACCATCTTTATCTTTGTCAAACTGAAATGGATCATAATCAATACCATCTTTATCTTTATCTTTGTCAAACTGAACTTTATCTTTGTCAAACTGAACTTTATCTTTGTCAAACTGAACTTTATCTTTGTCATACTGAACTTTATCTTCGTCATACTGAAATGGATCAGAATCAAGACCATCTTTATCTTTGTTAAACTGAAATGGATCATAATTAATACCATCTTTATCTTTGTTAAACTGAACTTTATCTTTGTCATACTGAACTTTATCTTTGTCAAACTGAACTTTATCTTTGTCATACTGAACTTTATCTTCGTCATACTGAACTTTATCTTCGTCATACTGAAATGGATCAGAATCAATACCATCCATATAAGGCTCTTCTTGGTCAGACTGAAATGGATCATAATCAATACCATCTTCGTCAGAACCATCTTCGTCAGCTTCGTCAGAACCATCTTCGTCAGCTTCGTCAGAACCATCTTCGTCAGCTTCGTCAGAACCATCTTCGTCAGCTTCGTCAGAACCATCTTCGTCAGCTTCGTCAGAACCATCTTCGTCAGCTTCGTCAGAACCATCTTCGTCAGACTGAAATGGATCATAATCAATACCATCTTCGTCAGACTGAAATGGATCATAATCAATACCATCTTCGTCATACTGAAATTCAATGGGATCCAGAGAGATCATGTCTTCATCCATAGGATCCCAAGTACCTGGATCAATCGAAAGTTCGATTCTATCTGAACTACTCATTTTCAAATGATATCCACAGTATTCACAAATATTCATTTTTGGCTTAAGAAATTTCTTATAATTTAATCCATAACAATCTTCATTTTCGCATAGAACCCACAAATGCTTGAAATCTTTAGGCCTTTCTAAATCATTACCATTTGCGCAACTTTCTTTTAGAGTTAAATCATTACCATTTGCGCAACTTTCTTTTAGAGTTAAATCATTACCATTTGCGCAACTTTCTTTTAGAGTTAAATCATTACCATTTGCGCAACTTTCTTTTAGAGTTAAATCATTACCATTTGCGCAACTTTCTTTTAGAGTTAAATCATTACCATTTGCGCAACTTTCTTTTAGAGTTAAATCATTACCATTTGCGCAACTTTCTTTTAGAGTTAAACCATTGTCTTCACTACTATTTCCACCTTCAACACAAATGTAACCACAAATGCAATTATAAATATAACTATCATTGTAATTGTCACTACCACTTAAAATGGAACTATCAATACAGGTTTGAGAACGAAGATAAGAGTTAATACAACTCTTAATGTGATTATTCCAACTATAGTTAGTATCATACAAGTTAAAATCATAGTGGGGATCGTCATTGTCAATCTCAAAAATTTGATTTTCACTATTAAAATATAGAGAATAATTATCCTGATTACTATCATTATCCTGATTACTATCCCTAATTAAAACCCTAATTCGGGTGTCATCAGAAATGAAATTCCGAATGTCTTTGACGCCAACTAAATGATCAACCTTACTGTAATAACTAGAGCTGTCACTACAACCATGAATGTTTTTATCCATATCATTTCTAACCGGGTCTTCGTTTACACTAGTATTTTCAATAGGACCAAGGCTATCCATTGATTTACTTAGCCCACATCTGTATTCTAATTCCCCCTTAGACAAGATAAAATTGAACCATAATTTTTCCATAGAGTTTTCTTGCCTCTATTTAGATGTAAAGTATAATAGATGAATAGTCATTTGATGAAAAAAAAAAAATCATTTATTTCCTATCGGAATACGCATAATGGATACAATCATTAAACTAATAATGAGTGAATATTGAAGTAAAGGATTCTCGTTTGTGAGAACCTGGAGTATCAGTTCATTATATATGATATATGATACTTTACTTTTTTCTTTTCAATTATAAATATAAATTTTCAATTAGAAATAGCGATTTCCCTATGTTGTGTAAAATTCGCACTGAAAAAATTGAAAAAAGAAATTTTTCTCCTATCAAGAACCTTTTTCGTAAAATATCGTCTACTAATACAATAAAATCTCGTCTACTAATACAATAAGTTTCTATTCCAACACGGAACGAATAGGATAGAAAAGAATACACCAATCTTTAGGATCGGCTCAATCCTTTTAGTAAAAGATTGGGCCGAGTTTAATTGCAATTCAACAAACCAACAGTAATTACTGGATTACAAAGTATCCATTGCTTCGAATTCAAATTTTATTTATCTAAAGTATCCATTGCTTCGAATTCAAATTTGATCTCCTTCCATACTTCACAAGCAGCAGCTAGTTCCATACTCCATTTGCCAGCCTCGCGGATAATTTCATTACCCTGGCGGGCAAGGTCACGTCCCTCATTACGAGCTTTTACACATGCTTCTAAAGCTACTCGATTAGCTACGGCACCCGGTGCATTTCCCCAAGGGTGTCCTAAAGTTCCTCCACCGAATTGTAGTACGGAATCATCTCCAAAGATCTCGGTCAAAGCAGGCATATGCCAAACGTGAATACCCCCCGAAGCTACGGGCAGAACACCTGGTATAGAAACCCAATCTTGAGTGAAATAAATACCACGGCTTCGATCTTTTTCAATAAAATCATCACGTAGTAAATCAACAAAGCCCAAAGTTATGTCCCTTTCTCCTTCAAGTTTACCTACTACTGTACCAGCGTGAATATGATCTCCACCAGACAGACGTAAAGCTTTAGCTAGTACACGAAAGTGCATACCATGATTCTTCTGTCTATCAATAACTGCGTGCATTGCGCGATGGATGTGAAGAAGTAGACCATTATCTCGGCAATAATGAGCCAAGCTAGTATTTGCAGTGAACCCACCTGTTAAGTAGTCATGCATTACGATGGGAGCTCCCAATTCTCTGGCAAATATGGCCCTTTTAATCATTTCTTCACATGTACCCGCAGTAGCATTCAAGTAATGCCCTTTGATTTCACCTGTTTCAGCCTGTGCTTTAAAAATTGCTTCGGCACAAAATAAGAAACGGTCTCTCCAACGCATAAATGGTTGGGAGTTCACATTCTCATCATCTTTGGTAAAATCAAGTCCACCACGTAGACATTCATAAACTGCTCTACCGTAGTTCTTAGCGGATAACCCCAATTTAGGTTTAATAGTACATCCTAATAGGGGGCGACCGTACTTGTTCAATTTATCTCTTTCAACCTGGATGCCATGAGGCGGGCCTTGGAAAGTTTTAGTATAAGAAGGAGGGATTCGCAGATCCTCTAGACGTAGAGCGCGCAGGGCTTTGAACCCAAATACATTACCCACAATGGAAGTAAACATGTTAGTAACAGAACCTTCTTCAAAAAGGTCTAAGGGGTAAGCTACATAACATATATATTGATTTTCTTCTCCAGCAACGGGCTCAATGTGGTAGCATCGCCCTTTGTAACGATCAAGGCTGGTAAGCCCATCGGTCCACACGGTTGTCCATGTACCAGTAGAAGATTCAGCAGCTACTGCTGCCCCTGCTTCCTCGGGCGGAACTCCGGGTTGAGGAGTTACTCGGAAGGCTGCCAAGATATCAGTATCTTTGACTTCATATTCAGGAGTATAATAAGTCAATTTATACTCTTTAACACCAGCTTTGAATCCAACACTTGCTTTAGTCTCTGTTTGTGGTGACATAAGCCCCTCCCTACAACTCATGAATTGAAAATTTTCGCAACAACAAGGTCTGCTCGGCATAAATTAGGAGTTAATGAAACCTTTTCGAAGAAATCTTTCAAAAAATTATCAACTAATCCGAAAGGTTCCTTATTAGACCATGGTATTTGATTCGCCAAATACATCATTATTCTATATTCTTTCATATTCTATATTCTTTCATATGTATGGCGCAACCCAATCCGTGTTTTTCAAGTTTAGAATTCCTTACTTTTTTTTTGAATCGAAATGAAAATGAAATAAATGAAATAGAAATATTATAAATATATAATTATAATTAGAATTATAAATATAAAATATATATATAAAATATATAAATTAAATATAAAATATATAAATTCAATAATAAGTCAATAGTCAATAATAAGATAATACTATAATAATATAAATTCAATAATAAGTCAATAGTCAATAATAATCAATAATAAGATAATAAGATAATAAGAAATAATATAAAATAAGAAATAATATAAATTCAATAATAAGAAATAAGAAAGAATAAGAAATTCACTCTTGACAGTAATATATGTTGTATATGTAAATCCTAGATGTGAAAATATGCGTAATTCGTTTATGAAATGAAAAAAAAGGAATATAGATGGAAAAAGGGGGGATAGGTTGGACGTAAAAAAAAATCGATATGCTAAAATAAAATACGAAATGAAATAAGGGCTAATGAGATAGAAATAAGGAATCGTAAATAGAGTTCGGGTTCGAATTCCATAGATAATATGGATGGTATTGCCTATAATGATAGACAAATGAAAGACAATGATAGACAAATGAAAGACTCTCTCAAAATTGTTATTTATTTATCCACTTGATATTTTGCAAATAGGTTGGTTGAACTTAAAAATTCCTTCATTGAATAAGGAAACAATCCAATTGAATTGCATTCAATTGGATGGTACCAACGAAATCGAGTGCTAATCCCCATTTCTTATTGAATTAACCGATCAACTTGCTGTCGAAGATTTTTTTTATTAGAAAATTTTCGAAAAAAAAAATTGACATATTTCACTTTATTTTATTATGAGAATAAATCCTACTACTTCTGTTCCTGGAGTTTCCACGCTTGAAAAAGAAAATCTGGGACGTATTTCTCAAATCATCGGTCCAGTACTGGATGTAGCCTTTCCCCCGGGCAAGATGCCTAATATTTACAACGCTTTGGTAGTTAAGGGTCGAGATACCATCGGTCAACAAATTAATGTAACTTGTGAGGTACAGCAATTATTAGGAAACAATCGAGTTAGAGCTGTAGCTATGAGCGCTACAGATGGTCTAATGAGAGGAATGGAAGTGATTAACACGGGAGCTCCTCTAAGTGTTCCAGTCGGCGGAGCGACCCTAGGACGAATTTTTAACGTGCTTGGGGAGCCCGTTGATAATTTAGGTCCTGTAGATACTCGCACAACATCCCCTATTCATAAACCTGCGCCCGCTTTCATACAATTAGATACAAAATTATCTATTTTTGAAACAGGAATTAAAGTAGTCGATCTTTTAGCTCCTTATCGTCGTGGAGGAAAAATCGGACTATTTGGGGGAGCTGGGGTAGGTAAAACAGTACTCATTATGGAATTGATCAACAACATTGCCAAAGCTCATGGGGGTGTATCCGTATTTGGCGGAGTAGGTGAACGTACTCGTGAAGGAAATGATCTTTACATGGAAATGAAAGAATCTGGAGTAATTAATGAACAAAATCTTGCGGAATCAAAAGTGGCTTTAGTCTACGGTCAGATGAATGAACCGCCAGGAGCTCGTATGAGAGTTGGGTTGACTGCCCTAACTATGGCGGAATATTTCCGAGATGTTAATAAACAAAACGTACTTCTATTTATAGACAATATCTTCCGTTTTGTCCAAGCGGGATCCGAAGTATCTGCCTTATTGGGTAGAATGCCTTCCGCTGTGGGTTATCAACCCACCCTTAGTACCGAAATGGGTTCTTTACAAGAAAGAATTACTTCTACCAAGGAGGGATCCATAACTTCTATTCAAGCAGTTTATGTACCCGCGGATGATTTGACCGACCCTGCCCCTGCCACAACATTTGCGCATTTAGATGCTACTACCGTACTATCAAGAGGATTAGCTGCCAAAGGTATCTATCCAGCGGTAGATCCTTTAGACTCAACGTCAACTATGCTCCAACCTCGAATCGTTGGAAAGGAACATTATGAAACTGCGCAAAGGGTTAAGCAAACCTTACAACGTTACAAAGAACTTCAGGACATTATAGCTATCCTGGGGTTGGACGAAGTGTCCGAAGAGGATCGCTTAACCGTAGCAAGAGCGCGAAAAATTGAGCGTTTCTTATCACAACCCTTTTTCGTAGCGGAAGTATTTACTGGTTCCCCGGGGAAATATGTTGGCCTAGCAGAAACAATTAGAGGATTTCAATTGATCCTTTCCGGAGAATTAGACGGTCTTCCTGAACAGGCCTTTTATTTGGTAGGTAACATCGATGAAGCTACTGCGAAGGCTACGAACTTAGAAATGGAGAGCAAATTGAATAAATGACCTTAAATCTTTGCGTACTCACCCATAATCGAATTGTTTGGGATTCAGAAGTGAAAGAAATCATTTTATCTACTAATAGCGGACAAATTGGCGTATTACCAAATCACGCGCCTATTGCCACAGTTGTAGATATAGGTATTTTGAGAATACGCCTTAACGACCAATGGTTAACGATGGCTCTGATGGGTGGTTTTGCTAGAATAGTCAATAATGAAATCACTATTTTTGGAAAGGATGCGGAAAAGGGTAGTGACATTGATCCACAAGAAGCTCAGCAAGCTCTTGAAATAGCGGAAGCTAACTTGAGGAAAGCTGAAGGCAAGAGGCAAACAATTGAGGCAAATCTAGCTCTCAGATGGGCTAGGACACGAGTAAAGGCTATCAACGCGATTTCGTAACTAGTTGGTTAATCGAAAGAATTTCCGTATAAACAGAACTTTCGTTTCTACATCCCATTTTTATTCTGCTGATTAAATAGAATCAAATACAATCAAAAGTGAAATAGTGAAATTTGATCTAACGAAAAATTTGAAAATTGAAAACGGAAATAGAATAGGATGAAAAAGATAGAAAATCAATAAAAGAAGGTGGGTAGAAAAACTTATTAGACACCGGGATCAATGGTATCTAATAAGTTCTACCTACTATTGGATTTGAACCAATGACTCCCGCCGTATGAAAGCAATACTCTAACCACTGAGTTAAGTAGGTCATTTATTATCATAAGGAATCATAAAGAGAAAGAAAAGGGACCTATCACATCGATGGATTATAAATCCGATATTACTTCTAAGCAATACCAATCAAACCGACCAAAAAGGTATGATTATGATGTTGGATCATGTAATATTCATCTTGACAAGAAATTATCTAAATAATATGATAAAATATGTATCACAAACACAAGGGCTATAGCTCAGTTAGGTAGAGCACCTCGTTTACACGCGCGCCAATGTTTTTCAGGGGAGTCTATCATGCAATCAAAAAAAATTGATCCTTTTGAGAAATCGATGTCTTACTCCATTACTTTGAAGGAACAAAACAAGAGAACAATAGCCTGACAAATGGTTTGGTTCGATTCGGGTGCCGTTTAGGCAGGAGCAGGATCCGAATCGAACCTATCATTGATTTGAGATATTGATAGGGCGAATACCCAGTCTATTCAATGCTAGGCATAATGAGTATAAGGACCTCAAAAATTCTCTTTTCGTCCTATGAATCTTAAGGTGTATGAAGTTTCATCTTTGATTTTTTAATCAGGATGATAGAGACTTCATTTAACTTAGGTTGATCTAGGCCAGAAGCAGACCTACGTCAAGATAAACTTTCCCTTCTTTGAAACACTTTGGTAGTGCTCCTGTATCAGTAATGAATCAGAGCACATGGAACCATCTTCCTTTTTTTTCTAAGAGAAAAAATATATATATGGTAGACTAACTGATATTTCTATCAGTTAATGAAAGAGCCCAATGCAAAAAAATGCATGTTGGGTCTTTGAAATAGGTCGAATCATTTTGATAATAATCAGTTCGATCTGTTTTACCGAGAAGGTCTACGGTTCGAGTCCGTATAGCCCTATATTTTATATTTTTATTTTATATTTTATTAATTTTTATATTTTATTAATTTTTATATTTTATTAATTTTTATATTTTATTAATTTAAAATATTTATTAAATTAATAAAAAAATATTTATTAAATTAATAAAAATGAAATGAAAATAATATTCTTAAAACTAAAGCAAACTAAAACAATAAAGAATATCCAAATACAAATAAAAAAAGTTGTATAGTTTTTTTCCTAATTATTGTATTCTTTGTTGATTGGAACTGGTCGCTTCCAGTTGCTTGGTTAAAATCATTCCCATAAGCTCGCTCACAGGGAGATCGCTCAGAAACTGAAAACAAAAGCGCATTTCAACAGAATCTCATAAATATATATAATATATATTAAATATATATATATAGATAATATATATATAGATAATATCTATAAAAAGATATAATATCTATAAAATATAGATAGAAAATAAAAAATGTATTCTATATATAACTATATATAAATTTATTCTATATTCTATATATAACTATATAATATACTATATAATATATATATAAATTTATTCTATATTCTATATATATTCTATATATATAATAGATAATAAGATAATAGAAAAGAGAAAAGGTTTTTTTTTTTTTTTTTTATTTCTAATACATATTAGATATTAGTTATATATTAGAATTCCTTTTATTTAGAAAAATACGAAATGAAGTGAAAACAAAAAAGTTTTACTTGTTTTGGATTTGTATAGTATTCTACTATACTATATAGTAATAGTATAAATATCTATGTAATAGTATAAATGTAATAGTATAAATATCTATTTATACTATTACTATACAAATTAGTACTATATCGAATACAAATTAGTACTATATCGAAATTAAATCGAAATAAGTGAAATGTAAATAGGATTAATTCCAATCAATAAATCTTAAAACGCAACAGCAAACAAACGAAACTAGACGATTCGATCAAACTGAATTGTTGGTTTGACTAAACAAACAGTTGTGGATGACTTGACAATGAATTCCAGGTCGAATCGACTAATCCGGTCTATTTTTCACATTCATAGGAGTTCGTCTATGTTTCTGCTTTACGAATATGATATTTTCTGGGCATTTCTAATAATATCAAGTGCTATTCCTATTTTGGCATTTCTAATTTCTGGAGTTTTAGCCCCGATTAGAAAGGGTCCAGAAAAACTTTCTAGTTATGAATCGGGTATAGAACCAATGGGCGATGCTTGGTTACAATTTCGAATCCGTTATTATATGTTTGCTCTAGTTTTTGTTGTTTTTGATGTTGAAACGGTTTTTCTTTATCCATGGGCAATGAGTTTCGATGTATTGGGGGTACCCGTATTCATAGAAGCTTTAATTTTCGTGCTTATCCTAATTGTTGGTTCAGTTTATGCATGGCGAAAAGGAGCATTGGAATGGTCTTAGTTCCTGAATATTCAGATAATAAAAAGAAAGAAAAAAGTAAAAATAATAATAACATTGAGTATGAATTCCATTGAATTTCCCTTACTTGATCGAACAACCCAAAACTCAGTTATTTCAACTACATTAAATGATCTTTCAAATTGGTCAAGACTCTCCAGTTTATGGCCGCTTCTTTATGGTACCAGTTGTTGCTTCATTGAATTTGCTTCATTAATAGGCTCACGATTCGACTTTGATCGTTATGGGCTGGTCCCAAGATCGAGTCCTAGACAAGCGGACCTAATTTTAACAGCTGGAACAGTAACAATGAAAATGGCTCCCTCTTTAGTGAGATTATATGAACAAATGCCCGAACCTAAATATGTTATTGCTATGGGCGCGTGTACAATTACAGGAGGGATGTTCAGTACTGATTCTTATAGTACTGTTCGGGGAGTCGATAAGCTAATTCCTGTGGATGTCTATTTGCCGGGCTGTCCCCCTAAACCCGAGGCAGTTATAGATGCTATAACAAAACTTCGTAAGAAAATATCTCGCGAAATCTATGAAGATCGAATTAGATCTCAACAGGGGGATCGGTGTTTTACTACCAATCACAAGTTTTGTCTTGTACGCAGTACTCATACTGGAAATTATAATCAAGGATTACTCTATCAACCACCATCTACTTCAGAGATTCCTCCTGAAACATTTTTCAACTACAAAAGTTCAATATCTTCCCACGAATTAGTGAATTAGGTAGGATTCAGAAACAGAATAACAAACAACGAATTAATCTTCATAAATTCGATTTCATCGTAAATGTGAAATACTTATCTTATACAAATTACAAATAAAAAAGAAAAGTGCGGGAGAGATAAAAAAGATGCAGGGCCGTTTGTCTGTTTGGCTAGTCAAACACGGGCTAGTTCATAGATCTTTGGGCTTCGATTACCAAGGAATAGAGACTTTACAAATAAAGCCCGAGGATTGGCATTCCATTGCTGTTATTTTATATGTATATGGTTACAATTATCTACGTTCCCAATGTGCTTATGATGTAGCACCAGGCGGACTGTTAGCCAGTGTGTATCATCTTACGAGAATAGAGTATGGTGTAGATCAACCGGAAGAAGTATGTATAAAAGTATTTGCTCCAAGGAGTAACCCTAGAATTCCGTCTGTTTTCTGGGTTTGGAAAAGTGCGGATTTTCAAGAACGAGAATCTTATGACATGTTGGGAATCTCTTATGAGAATCATCCACGACTGAAACGTATCTTAATGCCCGAAAGTTGGATAGGGTGGCCTTTACGTAAGGATTACATTGCCCCCAATTTTTATGAAATACAAGACGCTCATTGAATGATAAGAAACTAATTACAACTTCAAATATTCAAGGAATATTTGTACATTCTCTTCTAGCTCAAACGGAGGAATTGAGGTTTCATTCGTATTCTTATGGATAGGCTAATAAATAAAAAGAAATAAAAGACAATACATCATTGAAATTCTCGATTTTTGAAGATACCTTTTTTTTATTTCGGACGAGCCGAGACAATAGGATGAACAACAAGGGTTCTATACCGTGAACTTTGTATCGCGCACATCACTTAGATGAACTCTAGAGAGTCACATAGAAAGGAATGAAGAAATGGAATATGAAAGAGAATACAAATAAATAAATGAAAGGGAATCGGATTCTATTTGTACTGTAGCTGAGATGAGTCTTGGTTATTTCTATCCTTGAACTCCTCTAGACCAGACTTTTGGTTGGGCCTTTCAACCAACTATTTTAATCTTTTTTTTTAATTAAATATGTATGAAGTATTAACATTCTTTTTGAATGTGAGGAGCCACAGCGTGAACAAATAAAAAAGAAGAGGAAAGATAATGAAATTTTTTTCTTTTACTACATTATTTATTTTTTTTACTACATTATAATTATAATAGACTCTTTGCTCATCTAAAAAATAGAAACAAAAAAAAAAAAAAAAATAAATAAAGAGAGGGTTTACTTCCAGATAGCTAGCTAGATAAGTATGTATTATGTCGATCTATATCAATTAATTTGTAGAGTAGATACTCATACAAATTAATCATACGCCGAGAACCAGATTTGAACTGGTGACACGAGGATTTTCAGTCCTCTGCTCTACCAACTGAGCTATCCCGACCATTACCGACGCATTATCCTCATAATACTAGATGACTTGGGTCTATGTCACTTAAAAATGAAAACAAAAAAAAAAACGAAAAAGTATTAAATTAAAAGGGGAATTTCTTGGATCTTTAAAAGGAAGACTTTGTAAATTTCAGTATGAGTAATGATATGGATTATGAATCATTCAAATAGGTATTCCTTGCTCAAGGGTGTTGATTTGTACGTATATCATATATATATCACAATATATCATATCACAAGACTTGTGATAAGAGAACAAAATTCTGCTAGGATACGCTTGTAAAATGGAAAAGAATAGGATGAATGAGAAACATAAGGAACTTTGAACCACTAACAAAAAGGGTAGGATAAAATAAATAGATAGCAAACGGGCTTTTTGGGGTTGGGGATAGAGGGACTTGAACCCTCACGATTTTTAAAGTCGACGGATTTTCCTCTTACTATAAATTTCATTGTTGTCGGTATTGATATTGACATGTAGAACGGGACTCTATCTTTATTCTCGTCCGATTAATCAGTTTTTCAAAAGATTTATCAGACTATGGAGTGAATGATTTGATTAATGAATATTCTATTCGATTCTTTCTTCAACTTGGAATCGATTCACAACAATTCTTTTTATTTTTCATATAAATTGATTTTGCATATAAATAAAAAAAATACGGGTTCGAGTCGTCTTTTTTGGTTTTTCATTAGTATACCTATTTATTTTATATTTTATATAGGTATATCTTGCATCCTTTCTGGAGTTTCGATATAAGGATTCCTTTACCAACAGTCAACCCCATTTGTTAGAATAGCTTCCATTGAGTCTCTGCACCTATCCCTTTTTTATTATTCTCGCTTGTTGAACCTTTGTTTATTTTCGTAAAATAATAGGATTTGGCTCAGGATTGCCCATTTTTCATTCCGGGGTTTCTCTGAATTTGAAAGTTATCACTTAGTAGGTTTCCATACCAAGGCTCAATCCAATCCAATTAAGTCCGTAGCGTCTACCAATTTCGCCATATCCCCTTTGTGTCTTGAGATTAGGATCTCATTAGGATGCACTTCCTTCCCCCTTTCTCCTTCCCTTCCTTTCCCCTTTCTTTCATTTATTTATTTTCTTTCTTTTTATGCGAAAACCGTTGAATTTAGTATTGAATTTAGTAGATATAGATACTGATTCTTATATCGAAGGGTCTTTACCTATTTTATTTCTTGTTTGTTTATCTTCTTTCGTCTCTATCGGAGACCCGTATTTATTTGGTCCAATCAGAAAATATTTTATCATTTCTGTATTCGCAATTCAATATAGATGGATATTCCATAACATATATATGCCCCCCTTACTCTCAGTTTTCTCAGGCAATTTACTCGAACGGTCGATTTTTTTTTTTTTTTTCGTCTTAGCTTCCGCCTTTATGAATGAAAACAAAAGAAAGGAGTCTCTCATCTCTCATTATGATCTGGATTTCATTTCTATGGGTTGCATCTTTTCTTTTTTCTTTAATTTTATTTTTATTCTTATTCTTTTATTAGACTATCCTATATAACCATAATAAGATAACTAAAAAAATAAAAATAAAAATGAAAATTGAATTTATTCATTATTAAAATTTATTCATTTTAAAATTTATTCATTATTAATTATTTATTTTCTAGTATAATAGCATAATAGCTAGAACTAATTATTCCATTCATTTCTATTTCGACTTCGAAGATAATTCGAATTAGTTAGTCTAAAAAACAAAGTTTCATTCTAATTATTTAGACTTATAACGTATCATTTATATAATGATAATATATATATAAATTATATATAAATATAAATTATATATAAATGCATAAAAATATTTTCACTATAATTATCTAATTATTAGACTCTATTTATAATTCTAAACTAAATATAAATAAATTAAATATATATTAAATCTATATTAAATATAAATAAATATTAAATATAAATAAATTAAATCTATATTAAATCTATCTATCTATATTAAAATTAAATCTATCTATTAAATTAAATCTATATCTATATCTATATAAAAAAAAAAAATTATATATAATTTAAATGTAAAATATACTAAAAATATACTAAAAAATACTAAAAATATAAAATAAAAAATATAGTAATATTATACTTAGTATACTAATATTATACTAATATATATATAATACTAAATTATATATATAATACTAAATAGAATATAATACTAAATAGAATAGAATACTAAATAGAATAGACTAATAGAATAAAGATAACATATAATAAAATAAATATAAAATAAAAATATATAATATAGAGATAAATAATAAATAATTATAAAAATTATAAATATATTTATAATTTATTTTTATAATTTTTATAATTATAATAAAATTAGAATTAAATTATAATAATATTATTATAATTTAATATTATTAAATATAATGTTATTAAATATTAATATGATTAAATTAAAATATGATTAAATTAAAATATCATTTTTAATATGATTAAAATATAATCAAATAGAATGATTAAAATATAATCAAATAGAATTATATTATTCTATTCTTAATTATTATATTCTATCAATATTAGATTGAATATTAGATTGAATCTACCATTATTATATATTATTATATATTATTATATATCATTATATTAAATATGATTATATTAAATATGGCATAAATTATGTATGGCATAAATATGGCATTTAAAATTTAAAATTCTAGTTTTTCTAAATTCTAGTCTATAATTCATATTAATAATTCATAGTAATTATGAATAACTAATAGATAGTTAATAGATAAGATCGTAATAGTTTGCTGAATTCCTATGGATACAAAATTTCTATTATTTGAGCCCGCTTAGCTCAGAGGTTAGAGCATCGCATTTGTAATGCGATGGTCATCGGTTCGATTCCGATAGCCGGCTTTCTCTATTTGTTTGCTTTTTTACTTTTTTACATGATTGATAATGTTTTTTTGAAATCAAAGAACATTGAAAAAGCTTTTTCCCCTTTTCTTTCCAAAGGTCAACGATCCGTTTATTATGTCGTAGAAACTTTCAATTAGGAATAAAATTGGAGGAGTTAGATCTTTGCAGAATAAATCAAGAAAAAAAAAAAGGAAACTTTTTTTGGTTTAATTTTTAGATTTTAATTTTTATATTTTATATTTAATATATATTTTATATTTAATATATTTATATATTATATATATTTTATTTTAATTTCTATTTTTTGTATACATTATATACAATATACATTATATACAATACAAAAAAGTATGGATATTGATCCAATTCATCTCATTAATATTTGTAGTACAATCCTTCAGTCGATTTCGCTTCATTTAGTTCAGTTTTAATTTAGGTTTATGAAATTTCAATAAAATTCAAATTAATAAGGAGTCTTTATGTCGCGTTACCGAGGGCCTCGTTTCAAAAAAATACGCCGTCTGGGGGCTTTACCGGGACTAACTAGTAAAAGTCCTAGAGCCGGAAGCGATCTTAGAAACCGATCGCGCTCCGGTAAAAAATCTCAATATCGTATTCGTTTAGAAGAAAAACAAAAATTGCGTTTTCATTATGGCCTTACAGAACGACAATTACTTAAATACGTTCGTATTGCCAGAAAAGCAAAAGGGTCAACAGGTCAGGTTTTACTACAATTACTTGAAATGCGTTTGGATAACATCCTTTTTCGATTAGGTATGGCTTCAACTATTCCTCAAGCCCGCCAATTAGTTAACCATAGACATATTTTAGTTAATGGTCGTACAGTAGATATACCAAGTTATCGCTGCAAACCCCGAGATATTATTTCAGCGAGGGATGAACAAAAATCTAGAACTCTGATTCAAAATTATCTTGATTCATCCACCCATGAGGAATTACCAAAGCATTTGACCCTTCACACATTACAATATAAAGGATTAGTCAATCAAATAATAGATAGGAAATGGGTCGGTTTGAAAATAAATGAATTGCTTGTCGTAGAATATTATTCTCGTCAGACTTAAACCTAACTAAAATAACAAAACAAGGGTTCTGCTCCCTTTTCACCTGAGTTAAGGTTAAGTAAAGGAAGACAGGGTAAGGGATTTGATTCGGAAATTTTATTTTTCTCCTATTCATGTATGATAGATCCGTAGGTAGATTTTCATCCCCTGTACGCTATTTTACGTATTCCGTATTAAAAAGAAATTGGGAATAGAGAATCTATATCAAAGAAGGGTCTAACTCTTTAGTATCTGTTCTTATTTGATTTGATACATTGTAGTCAGTTACATTGGCGAATTAGGTGAAGGTGCGGAAAGAGAGGGATTCGAACCCTCGGTAAACAAAAGTCTACATAGCAGTTCCAATGCTACGCCTTGAACCACTCGGCCATCTCTCCTACATAATTATTATGGCCGATAACCCGAGCGAATAGCGAGTTATTCATATTAGATTGTTCGAGAGGTACGAACAATATCAATTCTAACTAGAAAACTAGCTATAAAAATAGAAAACTTTTCATCACTTTTTTCAGCACTTTTTCTTTAGCCTCCCGACTCGAAGAAATTTTTTTGTGAGGGGGCTGTTAAAAATAAATAATATAATACGATAAACATATACCATATATATCTATTCATGTTTGCGAAAAAGGCACTCCCATCTTTTTTCTGATATTTCTACCGGACTGGATTAAATCAATGAATTGAAACGAATCAAATCAATCGATTGGTTTTTTTTTTTTTAGACTATGCTTAATGGATATTTTTAGTTCATAATTCTCTTTAGACTCTAATTCCCCATTTCTATAAGAATTCTAAAATTCTTTTCCAGTTTTAGATCTCTCAACAACAACCTCTTACTCTGTAAATCTATTACAAATTCATAAATCCTCTAAGGGATTTTTATATTTGATTATATGTTGTATACCTGCTATGCACAAAACACAAAAAAGGGCAGTTATTTTATTTTCATCATAGAACGATTATTCGATTATTTTTCCTCTTTTTATCATAATTTAATCAAAACTTCTCTAATTTTGCTAATCTATCCTAATCCGTAGGATAAATTTTTTGATTCTTCAACTTCGATGAAATCGTAATAATTCTTTTTTCTTTTTATATTTTATTCTTATACTAATAAATTCTTATACTAATAAATTTGGATGAAATAAAATAGGATTCAAATATTTCTTTTTTTTTTTTTTTCTTGATTCCTGCCAAAAAAATTGAAGTAAAGTAGAGGGCTATATCTTTTTTTTTTTTTTTTTTATGGAATGGGTCTGCTTTTATGTTATTTCGTACTGTACGCTTCCTTTGTTTGTGAGATCCTTTTTTTTTTCTCACGAAGGGGTAATGAAAAGAGTTATAGAATGGATTGCTACCTATGCCTAGATCGCGGATAAATGGAAATTTTATTGATAAGACCTTTTCAATCGTAGCCAATATCTTATTACGAATAATTCCGACAACTTCAGGAGAAAAAGAGGCATTTACTTATTACAGAGATGGTGCGATTTGATTATTATTATATAATTATAATTATTTTATATATTTTAATTATTTTATATATATTTTTTTTTTTATTTTTATTTTACCGCTCTTAGTCTTAGGAAAAAGACACATGATTCGGAATAGAAAAAAAAAAAAAAAGACTATTGAAAAAAAAAAAGAAATCTACGCTTGTTGAAGGTGAAGTTTATAAATAAAGCAATTCCTTCTGTCGTGTATCCCCGATTAATGCAACCTCAGATGCTTCAATTGTTGATTCGAGTATTGAGCGAAAGGTTACACCTATGGGTCTGTATTGTGGGTCAACCCTACTACACTAGTACCAATAGGCGGCATAGAGGAAGAAGCACTACATCTAGGAATCAACAACACGAAAACTTTGTTATTGTTATAAAGGATTCCCTTTCCTTATCGGGATCGGAACTAAGAGAAATGGTTGGGACAACAAACATCCATCTTGTTCGTACTTTGGATACCCATATAACCATCGAAGATTGTTGAAGTGACTAATTCCTGGAAATTAAGGAGCGTTGAGAACAAAGAAATTGTTGGAGTTTACTTTATTTATCTAGTACGAACACGCTTGATGGTAAGAAAAGATCTTTTGCAAGAGGGTTGGCTAGAGATTTCTTGTAAAAACATTAGCCCCGCTCAGTTCATAATGACAATATTTCGACCTTTTTTTTAATTCCATGGATTATTCTCATTATGCACATAAAGGAGGAGCCGTATGAGGTGAAAATCTCACGTACGGTTTTGGAACGGAGAATTCGTTGAATCGAATGACGACCGTAACGGATGTCGGCTCAATCCGAAGGAAATTATGCGGAAGCCTTACAGAATTATTATGAAGCTATGCGACTAGAAATTGATCCCTATGATCGAAGTTATATACTCTATAACATAGGCCTTATCCACACAAGTAACGGAGAACATACAAAAGCTTTAGAATATTATTTTCGAGCACTAGAACGAAACCCGTTCTTACCACAAGCTTTTAATAATATGGCTGTGATCTGTCATTACGTGCGACTATCTCCACTATAGAAATAAAAAAAAAAAGGAAAGAAAGAGCAAATACGCTAGTAAATAAATACGCTAGTAAATAAAATAGGCTTTCTACATATTGCATCGTCCAAAAAACGATTTTTATCAGCTGTAACAAAAAAAGAAAAAAAAAAAAGAAACTTCATAGAAGTCAAAATATGAAGAAATATATATGCCTAGATACTTTATTCTATGGATAAAGGATCTAATTGATAGAGGAAGCACCGTAAAGATCAATTAGCGAGGTTTTGGGCCGATACAATAAAAATAAATAAGAACTGCTTATTTATGTCATGATATGAGATAAAAATTAGGAATCAACTTATGTAATAGAGCCGATCCCCTAAGTTATTGAGCAGCGGTGTAGCATCAGATCCCAAAGACAGTAAGTCTTTTTTATGAGGAAGAAGTCTTTTTCAAGGATTCTATATAAATTTATATATGATATGAAACCGAGATAGTTACCTTTCAGAAAAATCTAACGGACGATAATCCCGAAACGCCTATGCTTTATTTTTCTGAAGGTGGGAGAAAAGATAAAACTCATTATTAATTTAATCCAAATTAAAGTTTGAAACTCATGTAATTAACCTCTTTTGGTTAACCCGAGACAAATCGATAGGATCTATGAGAAATCTCATTCAATTGGATATATGGTAGGGTAAAAAAATGGGACACCAAAAGAATTGACTGCCGAGCCGTATGAGGTAGGAAACTCTCAAGTACGGTTCTAAGGGAAGGAATTGACCCGCCTATTCCGACCGGGGAGAACAGGCCATTCGACAGGGGGATTCTGAAATAGCGGAGGCTTGGTTCGATCAAGCCGCTGAGTATTGGAAACAGGCTATAGCGCTTACTCCTGGTAATTATATTGAAGCGCAGAATTGGTTAAAGATCACGAGGCGTTTCGAATAAGAACAAGAGCTCTCTGTTTATTTATTATTTTCGGATTAGAAATTCTAATTAGAAATTAGAAAATTCTATTACTATTAAATTCTATTCTTATTCTATTAAATCCATTTAATTAAATTACCTTACCATTAAAATTATTAAATTAGATTTTTTATTCATATTCAATTTGAATCTTTAAATATTAAAAAATATTAATTTAATTGGAATTGTTAATTGTGTAATTGTTTGTTTTTGTTGGACCCATCGGTCAGATCATTTCTCTCTCTCTGGGAAAAACCAATCAAAGAATTTCATTATATCCTTTCTAAAATCGTTCTATTTCGTCTGATATTTCGTAAGGATAAGTAATACACGGATATAGCAAAATAAAAAATATTTTCTTTTCTGCTTCTATTAAAACGAATAAAAACCCCTCGAATGACTCAA
>NW_028322731.1:0-7500 GCF_047325235.1 Durio zibethinus
GTTTGAAGGTTTTATTGAATCATCGCGGTTCTGGTATGAATCTGAAGTTTCAATTGATTCATAGGGTCTTAACAAGAGAATTCCTATTAAAAATAAAGAAAACAAGAATAAAGCCACATTCCATATAAATAACAAATCAAAGCAAAGAAAAAGAAAAGAAATAAGTAGGTAAATAGAAGATTCAAGAGGCCTGATCAACATAAAGACGAATGCGCCGACTTGATTTTTTGGCATTATAATTACAACTACAAAAAAGAGCTTTCGGATTTTTACTCTTTTGTGTCTTCAGATAAAATTGAATGAAAAGATTAAGAAGTTTCAAACTTTCTATTCCATATCCGTTTCAGCTATTATTTGGGTGTTTTTGTTTGAGCTGTACGAGATGAAATTCTCATATACGGTTCTCAGGGGGGGAGTCCTCTTGGTTTACCTATCTCAATAAAGTCTATGATTGGTTCGAAGAACGCCTCGAGATTCAGGCGATTGCAGATGATATAACTAGTAAATATGTTCCTCCTCATGTTAACATATTTTATTGTCTAGGAGGAATTACGCTTACTTGTTTTTTGGTACAAGTAGCTACAGGATTTGCTATGACTTTTTACTATCGTCCAACCGTTACTGAGGCTTTTACTTCTGTTCAATACATAATGACTGAAGCTAACTTTGGTTGGTTAATCCGATCAGTTCATCGATGGTCGGCAAGTATGATGGTCTTAATGATGATCCTGCACGTATTTCGTGTCTATCTCACTGGTGGTTTTAAAAAACCTCGCGAATTGACTTGGGTTACAGGCGTGGTTCTGGCTGTGTTGACTGCATCTTTTGGTGTAACAGGTTATTCCTTACCTTGGGACCAAATTGGTTATTGGGCAGTCAAAATCGTAACAGGCGTTCCGGAAGCTATTCCGGTAATAGGATCGCCTTTGGTAGAGTTATTGCGTGGAAGTGCTAGTGTGGGACAATCCACTTTGACCCGTTTTTATAGTTTACACACTTTTGTATTACCCCTTCTTACTGCTGTATTTATGTTAATGCATTTCCTAATGATACGTAAGCAAGGCATTTCTGGTCCTTTATAGAGAATATAGACCATAGCTATATTGTAACCAATCATTTATCTTATTACTTGCCAATCATTTATCTTATTACTTGGGGGAGGAACAATAGTATTTCATTGCTACAAATATGGATTGTTGAAAAAAAAAAAAAAATAAGACATGTATTTGGATATTTCCTTTCAACTCCACAATATTCTATTATTTATTTGATATGACATGAATAGTTGAAGGGAATTCCCCGAAGAGAAAATGGATTATGGGAGTGTGTGACTTGAACTATTGATTGGGCCATGCAGAAATATGCCTTTATCTGCTACATTGGAATTCACAACCAAATGTGTCTTTGTTCCAACCACCGTGTAAGCCCCATACAAAGGATAGGCTGGTTCGCTTGAAGAGAATCTTTTCTATGATCAGACCTGACGATGTCGTGTATGAACAGGGCTCCGTAAGATCCAGTAGAATAAGTGATTTGGCATAATGCAAATTAGATTTTATTTATTTATTTTTATTTTTTTTTTACTTTCTTATCTTAATAGTATGAAAATACATTCATTTCTTCTGCATCGACCCGATTTATTATTATTATACTATCGGAGTGAAACAAGGGATCTAAAGAAGAGCAAAGGCTAGACTATATTAGTAACAAGTAAATCCTTTGTATGTAAAAAATCTCGATATATTTTTGGGATAAAGGTGAATCGCAAGGCCTAAGACGACCCAGAAAGCACTTGATCACGATCAACTTTGTACGCCTACTTGGGTATTGAGCATTTACCTGTAAAAATGGCATTCCTTGGAATGTATAGTTGCAACTTCGTAAAATGGAATCAGGTAACTTTTTTCTTACATATGAAATCATTCATATATGTGTGGATAACATATAGATTCATTTTATATGTATCCGTTTGTATCCATTTGATTCGATTGATTTTTGCTTGAGCCGGATGATGAAAAATTATCATGTCCGGTTCCTTCGGGGGATGGATCTAGAAAAATTCACCTATCCTAATAACAAAAAAACCTGACTTGAACGATCCTGTATTAAGAGCTAAATTAGCTAAAGGTATGGGTCATAATTATTATGGGGAACCCGCATGGCCCAATGATCTTTTATATATTTTTCCAGTAGTAATTCTCGGTACTATTGCTTGTAACGTAGGCTTAGCGGTTCTAGAACCTTCAATGATTGGTGAACCCGCGGATCCATTTGCAACTCCTTTGGAAATATTACCTGAATGGTATTTCTTTCCTGTATTTCAAATACTTCGTACAGTACCTAACAAGTTATTGGGTGTTCTTTTAATGGTTTCAGTACCTGCGGGATTATTAACAGTACCTTTTTTGGAAAATGTTAATAAATTCCAAAATCCATTTCGTCGTCCAGTAGCGACAACCGTTTTTTTGATTGGTACTGCGGTGGCCCTTTGGTTGGGTATTGGAGCAACATTACCGATTGATAAATCCCTAACTTTAGGTCTTTTTTAAATTGAATCAATTTTAAAATAAAATATCATGATGTGCGTATCTAGGGAGTAGTCACTTCAAAGTCAAAGTGAATTCTCCCTAGATACATTTATTCAATTCTGGTCCCAATATATGGATTGTGCTGAAGGTTCAAAATCCATTTTCGTTTTTTTTTTTTTTTTCTAATTTTCTAAAGTAAAAAAAAAAAAAATGAAATAAATCCTAAATCCAATGGATTTAAAATTTTGGTAAATCAATTTCGCAATGCTTTTCTACTTCTTTTCTAGAATGCCCAATATTTGTTTTACATCTTCTATGCGAAAGTGTTCAATTTTCATAAGGTCTTCTTGACTGTTATTCAAAAGGTCCAATAATGTATGTATATTGGACTTTTTGAGACAATTATAGATCCTGGGAGGCAATTCTGATTGGTCAATAAAAATATATTTCAATGCTATTTCTTTTTTCTTTTTTCTTAGTTTAGCTAATCTATCATGAAAAGGAAAAAAAGGTAAAGTAACGTTGTGTTGATTGTTTTCTAAATGTAAGTTTTCTTCTTCCGCATCTAGAAAGGGAATAAATAAATCAATCAAATTCCGAGAGGCTTCATGAAGTGCTTCTTTAGGAGTTAAACTTCCATTTGTCCATATTTCTAGAAAAAGTATCTCCTGTTTTTCATTATCATTCCCATAACAATGAATACTATGATTCGCATTTCGAACAGGCATGAATACAGCATCTATAGGATAACTTCCGTCGTGAAAGTTCTTTGGCGTTTTTATACCGTATCCTCTATTTCTCTCGATTTGTAATCCAATACACAAATCAATTGGTTCGGTTAGGCTAGCTATATGCTGTGTATTATCAACGATTTCCACAGAAGGCGGTAAGATGATGTCTTGAGCAGTTACATATCCGGGACCCTTGGCACAAATAAAGGCGTTACGAGTTCCATACAAATTACTTCTCAATACAATTGCTTTTAAATTCATTAAAATTTCATGTACTGATTCTTGAATACCTACTATGGTAGAATATTCGTGTGGTATTTTCTCAGATTTTGCACGTGTAATACATGTTCCTTCTATTTCTCCAAGCAAAGCTCTTCGCATCGCAATGCCTATTGTGTCGGCTTGGCCTTTCATAAGTGGAGACAGAATAAAGCGTCCATAATAAAGACGCTTACTATCTGTTCTTGATTCAACACACTTCCACTGCAGTGTCCGAGTAGAGACTTTTACTTTCTCTCGAACCATAGTAATATTATTTTATTTGATCAGATCATTGAATCATTTATTTCTCTTGAAATCTCTTTAGTGTTTATTTCTACACACGTTTTTTTTTAGGAGGTCTACAGCCATTATGTGGCATAGGGGTTACATCCCGTACGAAACTTAATAGTATACCACTTCTACGAATAGCTCGTAATGCTCCATCTCTTCCGAGACCAGGACCTTTTATCAGAACTTCCACTCGTCGCATACCTTGGTCTACTACTGCTCGAATAGCATTTCTCGCTGCGGTTTGAGCAGCAAAAGGAGTCCCTCTTCTTGGACCCTTGAATCCACAAGTACCGGCGGAGGAAGAAGAAATTACCTGACCCCGTACATCTGTAATAGTAACAATGGTATTGTTGAAACTTGCTTGAACATGAATAACTCCTTTTGGTATTCTACGTGCACTTTTCCGTGCACTACTGCGCCCATTCCTACGTGAACCAACTTTTGGTATAGGTTTTGCCATATTTTATCATTTCATAAGGATAAGTCAGAGATATATGGATATATCCATTTCATGTCAAAACAGATCTTCTATTTTTATTTGTTCATCGCTTTCTTTAAGATTAGTTTCTTTTCTTTAACTTTAAGGAGTTCTTTTTAGAATAGAAAGATTATCCTTGTCTCTGTTTATGTCTCGGGTTGGAACAAATTACGACAATTCGTCCCCTCCTACGGATTAGTCGACATTTTTCACAAATTTTACGAACGGAAGCCCTTATTTTCATAGTTGTTATTCCTTAAATTTTTCCGAATCTACTTATTGGAAGAAAATAAGTTTCTTGAAATTTTTGAACCTTGAATTGGATCCCCCTGAAAGGAATCTTGAAGTTGAAAAAACTACCTAATCGTTCGAATCCTTGTTGCGGAGTCTATAAATTATACGCCCCCTGGTTGAATCATAAGCACTTACTTCACTTTTGTTGACTCTATCCCACGGTGGTATACGTATAAAACTCGATCGGACCCTTCCTGAAACATAACCTAGAATCAGATCTTCATTATCTAAAGGAATCTGGAGTGGACGTGATTCACTAATTAAACCTCCATGAATCCATTTTTGTTCTTTTATTCCAGGTAAAACTTCCTTGACGTATCAACTACTGTAGGGCAGGAGGAGTTCTATTAGACAACCCGTGCTTTTTTTTTTCACAAATGGAAAGTTTCGGATTCGGATACAATTCGGATGTTAGACAGATTACCATATATAACACAAAATTTCTCCGCCGATTCCTTCTAGTCGAGCCTCCCGGTCTGTCATTATACCCCGAGAAGTAGAAAGAATTACAATCCCCATCCCGCCTAAAATTCTAGGAATTTGTTGATAGTTAGAATAGATTCGTAGACCGGGTCGACTGATCCGTCGTAAATTTAAAATAGTTCTATATGGTCCTTTCCTATTCCTTCTATGCCGTAGGGTTAAAACCAAAAAATATTTGTTTCTTTCCCGATGTTTCCTTATGTTATCGATAAAACCTTCTCGTAAAAGTATTTTAACAATGTTTTCAGTGATGTTAGTAGATCCTATTCGAATCGTTCCTTTTCTATTCATGTCAGCATTTCGTATAGAAGTTATTATGTCAGCAATAGTGTCCTTACCCATGGTAAACTAAAATTATTGTTGCTCCCGAATTTTGATATAACCAACATGTTCTTTTTTTTTTTTTACTTAGTAAAGGTATATACGTGAGACACAATCTACTAATTAATCTATGTCATTTAAATACTCTAATTTAAATACTATAACTATATTGAATTGAGGTCTCGTCTTATAATACCTCAGGAGCTAATGAAACTATTTTAGTGAAATTTAACTGTCTCAATTCCCCGGCGATCGCACCAAAAATTCGAGTTCCTTTTGGATTTCCTTTTTGATCAATGACAACTGCAGCATTGTCATCATATCGTATTATCATACCGTTGTCGCGTTTGAGTTCTTTACAAGTACGTACAATTACAGCTCTGATCACTTCTGATCTTTCTAGAGGTGCCTTTGGTACTGCTTTCTTGATCACAGCAACAATAACGTCACCAATATGAGCATATCGGCGATTACTAGCTCCTATGACTCGAATACACATTAATTCTCGGGCCCCGCTGTTATCTGCTACATTCAAATGGGTCTGAGGTTGAATCATTTTTTTTAATCTCTTCTTTCAATGGAACAAAGGACGAAGAAAAAAAGAAATATTGTTTGTCAAAAAAAAAAAAAAAAGGAAACCCGCAATTGTTTTTTTTATTCCCAAGACTTCTTTCCTTTGGTTCTATATTCCTATCCTGAAATAATGAATTGAGTTTTTATAGGCATTTTGGACGCCGCTATTGAAATAGCCTTTCTTGCTATATTTTCGGCTACTCCGCTCATTTCATAAAGTATTCTGCCCGGTTTAACGACAGCTACCCAATACTCGGGAGATCCTTTCCCCGAACCCATACGTGTTTCTGTAGATCTTACCGTAACTGGTTTGTCTGGAAATATACGTACCCATATTTTTCCACCACGGCGTACATTTCGTGTCATTGCGCGGCGCCCCGCTTCTATTTGTCTAGATGTAATCCAAGCGGGTTCAAGTGCTTGAAGAGCATATCTACCGAAACAAATGCGATTACCTCGATAAGATATTCCTTTCATTCTTCCTCTATGTTGGTTACGAAATCTGGTTCTTTTTGGGTTATAGTTGATGGTTGTTTATTAATTCCATCTCTACTACAGAACTGGACATGAGAGTTTCTTCTCATCCAGCTCCTCGCGAAAAAAATGACTAAAAAATATTTTATTTTATTCTTAAGATATATAGGTAGTTACTGAATAATAGATTGAATCCTGGGATTCTTTGCTTTGAGATTTTATCTGATCTATTTGAGATTTTATCTGATCTATTATAAATTTGTATATCTTGTTTGGATATATATTGGATATATATATAAGTAATTAAACATGGATTCTATTTATAGATAATGTCTTATCTTGTTTTTGTTATAATGTTATAACGAATCTTTATTTTGTTTTGTCTTTTTTTATCATATTCATCTCGGATCGACAAAAATTTAACAATCAAATAAAATGAAAATAAAATTTTTAAAATGAAAATAAAAAAAAAAAATGAAAATAAAATTTTTAAAATGAAAATAAAATTTTCGCGGGCGAATATTTACTCTTTCAATATCTATTTCAGTTGTCGGGTTAACTCATGACCTCTCAGAATCAGAACAGAATAAAAAGAAATGAAGTGGTCTCTGGTTTGTTCCGCCATCCTACCCGATAAATCATTAGGATTCGTTTTCAATAGAATCCTCTGCATTCACGGGTTCCGTCGTCCCCATCGCTTCTCGATTAATGCTTAGGTCTGAATTCTCCAATGGAGCCTTAATTTAATATTTAATAAAAATTTAATATTTAATAAAAATAAAAATTTAATATTTAATAAATAATATTTAATAAAAAAATTTGTTAATTTGTTCTTTAGTCAACCTTCTCAGTCTTTATTGACTTAAGGCTCTTGATTTTTTCTTCGATGAACAGATATTCATCTAATTATTGATGAATCTCTATTGATGCTCTATTACATTGCTCTTTATGAGATGCTTCGTAGACCTTACATATTGGAATCATATATCATTTCATTTCTATTTCTTTTTCTCTCTTTCTCTCATCCTTCTATTTATCCACATACTTTTTTATTTTGCTTCACAAT
>NW_028322731.1:12500-32500 GCF_047325235.1 Durio zibethinus
TTGTACAAACTTGGGTTATGGAACAAGGAGAAGAAGGAAACGAGAAGAGGGCAGCAGCAACAACTGGCTTTCTTATGGGACAGCTCATGCTGTTCATATCGATCTACTATGAGCCTCTGCATTTAGCATTGATTAGACCTCATCTACTAAATGTCCTAGTTCTACCGTATCTTTGGTTTTATTACTTCTGGAACAATGACAAAGACTATTTTGATTTTTTTGATTATTATGCAGGAGAGACTGCCGGAAATTCAATGCGTAATCTTAGGATTCAATGTGTATTCCTGCATAATTTAATTTTTCAATTAGTCAACCATTTCATTTTACCAAGTCCAATGTTAGCCAGATTAGTCAACATTTATATGTTTCGATACAACACCAATATGTTATTTGTAATAAGTAGTTTTGTTGGTTTTTTAATTGGTCATATTTTATTAATGAAATGGGTTGGATTGGTATTAGTCTGGATACAAAAAATTTTATTAATGAAATGGGTTGGAGTGGTATTAGCCTGGATACAAAAAAGGACTTTTCTTAGGTATTATATAGTTATTCGATCTAATAGGCATCTTATATTCGAACTTACAAAGTCTATTCCTCGAATCTTTACTCTTCTCTTTTTTATTACCTGTCTTTACTCTATAGGTAGAAAACCGTCACACATGCTGACTAAGAAACTGACAGGAATTCATCAAAGCCGAAGAAAAGGGCAGGAATTGGAGGAATTGAAGGAATTGGAGGAAAGGGAGGAAGAAACAAACATAGAAATAGAAACTATTTCCAAAGGGGGGGAGGAACAGGTATCCACCAAAGAAAATCTTTCTTATTACCCTTTTTCGAAAGAGACCGACTATAAAAATAGCCCAGTTTATGAAACTTCTTATCTGGATGGGAATCAGGAAAATTCGAAGTTAGAAATAATATCAGAAAAAAAAGAATATAAAAAATTATTATGGTTTGAAAAACCTCTTGTGACGCTTATTTTTGATTATAAACAACGGAATCGACCTTGGCGATATATAAAAAATAATCGGTTTGACAATGCTCTAAAAAATGAAATGTCACAATATTTTTTTTATACATGTCGAAGTGATGGAAAAGAAAAAATCTCTTTTACATATCCACCTAGTTTAGCAGCTTTTGGAGAAATGGTACAAAAACAAATAGATTTTTTCACACCAGAAGAATTGTTTTCTGACGAATCGTATACTGATTGGAGTTTTATCAATGAACTAAAAAGAATAAATTTAAGTAAGGAGTTTATAAAGAGAGTCGAATATTTAGATAAGGAATATTTATATAAGGAATCTTTTGATCTGGGCATACTTGAAAAAAGGACTCGATTTTCTAATTATGAAACTAATGAAGAAACTAATAATGAAACTAATAATGAAACTAATAATGAAACTAATAATGAAGAAACTACTACTGAAACTAATAATGAAACTAATAATGAAACTAATAATGAAACTAATAATGAAACTAATAATGAAACTAAAAGAAATAATGAAATTAAAAGAAATAATGAAACTAATAATGAAACTAATAATGAAACTAATAATGAAACTAAAAGAAATAATGAAACTAAAAGAAATAATGAAACTAAAAGAAATAATGAAACTAATAATGAAACTAATAATGAAACTAATAATGAAACTAAAATAAAATACTTGCCTAAAATATATGATCCTTTCTTGCAGGGACCCTACCGCGGAAGAATCAAAAAATTGTTTTCACCTTTAAGTGAAAAAACAAACACGGATCCGTTTTGGATAAATAAGATTCATGTTATACTTCTTGCTACTGATTATTACGAATTTGAACAGACAATAGATACACTCAAATCATTATCAACAGAAAAAGAACTTTCTTTATTGACAGAAACAGAAGATGAACAGACAATAGATACACTCAAATCATTATCAACAGAAAAAGAACTTTCTTTATTGACAGAAACAGAAGATGAACAGACAATAGATACACTCAAATCATTATCAACAGAAAAAGAACTTTCTTTATTGACAGAAACAGAAGATGAACAGACAATAGATACACTCAAATCATTATCAACAGAAAAAGAACTTTCTTTATTGACAGAAACAGAAGATGAACAGACAATAGATACACTCAAATCATTATCAACAGAAAAAGAACTTTCTTTATTGACAGAAACAGAAGATGAACAGACAATAGATACACTCAAATCATTATCAACAGAAAAAGAACTTTCTTTATTGACAGAAACAGAAGATGAACAGGGAAATATCGATTCCGAGGATCGAGTCAAAATTTTGAAATTTTTATGCAATATAGTTATAACTAATCCCGACAATCAAACAATTATAAAAAAATCTAATGGAATAAAAGAAATAAGTAATGGAATAAAAGAAATAAGTAAAGAAGTTCCTCGATGGTCATACAAACTACTCGACATTTTCGAACAACACCATAGAGGAGGCGAGGAACACATGATAACAGATTATGCAATTCGTTCAAGAATCTTCCGGTACGCAATAGTTTTTTCTAAGGAGGAGTTAAAGGATGATTTTTTTCTACCAAACGATATAGAAAACGACCTATCTTTGATGGAATATTCGCCAGAACCGAATTTTCGTCGAGACATAATAAAAGGTGCCGTGCGTGCCCAAAGACGTAAAATAATTAATGGGGAACTGTTTCAATCAAATGTGCATTCCCCACTTTTTTTTGACAGAGTAGACAGCCTCTTCTTCAGAGTGTTCAGATCTTTGTATTCTGATATTTCTTGGCTGATAAAACTAATATCTCGAAATTGGATATGGAAAAACAAAGAATCACAAATTTCTGATTATACAGAAAATGAGGAGGACATAAGAGAAGAAGACGAAGAGATAAGAGAAAGCATAGAAAAGATACAAGAAAGAGACAAAGAGGAAGAAAAAAGAAGAGAAAGCATAGAAGAGATACAAAAAGGAGACAAAAAAGAGAAAGAAAAAAGAAGACAAGAGTCAGAGGCAGATGACTTCCTGCTGGACGCAGCAGAATTTTGGGATATCGTCTTTTTTGGTCAAGGACCAAGGGGCATCATGTTAATAGCCCAATCGATTTTTAGAAAATATATTCTATTACCTTCATTGATAATAGCTAAAAACATTGTCCGTATATTATTATTTCAAATTCCTGAGTGGTCCACGGATTTCAAGGGTTGGAAGCGAGAAATACATGTTAAATGCACTTATAATGGTCTTCAATTCTCCACAAAAGACTTTCCAAAAAATTGGTTATCAGAAGGTATCCAGATCAAGATCCTATATCCTTTTCGCCTGAAACCTTGGCGCGGATCTAAACTGAAACCCTCTCATAAAGATCCAATGAAAAAAAAGCATAAAGATCCAATGAAAAAAAAGCATAAAGATCCAATGAAAAAAAAGAAAGTTAAAAAGAATGATTTTTGCTTTTTAACAGCTTGTGGACTGGAAAGTGACTTACCTTGCGGTCCTCCTCGAAGACGGCCTTCGTTTTTTCAGCCTATTTTTAACGAACTAGAAAAAAAAAGTGAAAAATGGAAAATTTTTAAAAAAGGAAAAAAATTGTTTCGAAAAGTCTCAGGAGAAACAAAAATTCCATTTGTAAAGGGAATAATAAAAAAACTTTCAAAAAGAAATCCAGTTTTGGAGTTGAGAGAAGAATTGGGCGAAACTAAAAAAGATTTGGGCGAAACTAAAAAAGATTCGATAATCAGTAATAAGATGATTGACGAATCATCCCTTCAAATTCAATCTATGGAGCGGACAAATTATTCATTAACAGAAAAAAAGATAAAAGATCTGACTGAGAGAACAAACACAATCAAAAATCAAATAGAAAAAATTATAAAAGACAAGAAATTAGAATCATCAAAAAAATTTTGGAAAATATTAAAAAGAAGAAATATTCGATTAATCCGTAAATTCTATTTATTTATAAAACTTTTTATTCAAAAGATATACATAGATATTTTTCTATATATCATTAAATATATCATTAATATTCCAAGACCCAATCCACAACTTTTTCTTGAATCAACAAAAAAAATGATTGATAAATTCATTTACAATAATGAAGCAAATCAAGAAAGAATTAATAAACCAAATAAAAATACAATTCATTTTATTTCAACTATAAAAAATATAAAAAACTCACTTTCGAATATTAGAAATCAAAATGCAAAAGCTTTTTGTGACTTATCCTCCCTCTCACAAGCATATGTATTTTACAAATTATCACAAACCCAAGTTATTAAATTCAAACCTATCCTTCAATATCACGGAACATCTCTTTTTCTTAAAAATGAAATAAAAGATTATTTTGAAGAACAAGGAATATCTCATTCCCAATTAAAACATCATTATGGGTTAAGACAAAAAATCTCTGGAATAAAGGAATGGAAAAACTGGTTAAGGAGTCATTATCAATACGATTATCAATACGATTTAGTTCAGAGTATATGGCTTAGATTAGTACCAGAACAATGGCGAAATAGAGTCAATCAACACTATATGGCTCAAAATAAAGATTTAACAAAATGGGATTCAGATGAAAAAGAAAGATTAATACATTACGAAAAAAAAAATGATTTTCAAGCGAATTCATTACTGAATCAAGAATATAAACTGAATCAAGAACAAAAACGGAATCAAGAACAAAAATATAAAAAAGATAATTTTAAAAAACACTATAGATATAATTTATTATCATATATATTTATTATATATCAAGATATGAGGGACTCATATACTTATGGATCACCATTACAAGTAAATAAGAGGGAAGAGATTCCTTATAATTACAACATGGATAAACGAAAATTTTTTGATATATTGGGGGATATTCCTATCCATAATTATCTAACGGGGAAAACGGGGAAAACGGGGAAATTTTCGCATAGAAAATTTTTTAATTGGAGAATTCTTAATTTTTGTCTTAGAAATAAGACCGATATTGAGTCCTGGGTCGATACCAGTACCAAGAGTAAGAAGACCAGTACCAAGAGTAAGAAAACCAGTACCAAGAGTAAGAAAAATATTAAGACTGTGATTAATAATTTTAATAATTATCAAATATCGAATCTGGAACTTTGGTTCTTCCCAGAATTTGTGCTACTATATAATGCATATAAGGTTGAACCATGGATCATACCAATAAAACTACTTCTTTTCAATTTTAATTTTAATGGAAAAAAAGAGGATCTTGTATCAGATGCAAAAAAAAAAAGAAAATTTAGATCCGTTCTCTCAAATCAAGAAAAAGATGTTGAAGAAGATTATGGTAAATCATCCAATCAAGAAAAAGGTAAATCATCCAATCAAGAAAAAGGTAAATCATACAATCAAGAAAAAGATGTTGAAGAAGATTATGGTAAATCATCCAATCAAGAAAAAGGTAAATCATCCAATCAAGAAAAAGGTAAATCATACAATCAAGAAAAAGATGTTGAAGAAGATTATGGTAAATCATACAATGAAGAAAAAGGTAAATCATACAATCAAGAAAAAGATGTTGAAGAAGATTATGGTAAATCATACAATGAAGAAAAAGGTAAATCATACAATCAAGAAAAAGATGTTGAAGAAGATTATGGTAAATCATCCAATCAAGAAAAAGGTAAATCATACAATCAAGAAAAAGATGTTGAAGAAGATTATGGTAAATCATCCAATCAAGAAAAAGGTAAATCATACAATCAAGAAAAAGGTAAATCATCCAATCAAGAAAAAGGTAAATCATCCAATCAAGAAAAAGGTAAATCAGATCAAGAAAAAGGTAAATCAGACAATCAAGAAAAAGATGTTGAAGAAGATTCTGGTAAATCAAAAAAACATAGAAAGGAAGACGAGAGCAAGAGAGAAGCTCGTTTATTCCTACAAAAGTATTTGTATTTTCAATTCGGATGGGATGCTGATTCTTTCGATGAAAAAATAATCAAAAATATCAAAGCATATTCTTTCATTCTTGGCCTGATAAATATGAATGAAACTTTTCTATACTCTGTTAGAAGAGGAGGAACGAATCTGGATATTTTGATGGATTCGGCGGATAAGTTACTTTTAACTTATCAATACCTACTCAAAAAAGGAGTATTGATTATCGAACCAATTCGCCGGTATGTAGAAATTGATGGACAATTTATTCTATATCAAACTATAAGTATTTCATTGGTTCATAAAAATAAACATGAAATTAATCAAAGACGCAAAAAAAAAAAAAGACGCAAAAAAAAAAACTATATTGAAAAAAATAATTTTGATGAATCCATTGCAAGACATCAAAAAATGACTGAAAATAAAGACAAAAATCATTATGATTTGTTTATTCCTGAAAATATTTTATCCCCTAACCACCGGAGAGAATTGCGAATTCGAATTTCTTTCAATTCAAGGGATAAAAATGGTATGCATAGAAATCCAGTATTTTTAAATAATGTAAAAAACTGTGGTCAAGTTTTGAATAAAAACAAACATCTTGATAGTGATAAAAAGAAACTAATTAAATTTAAAGTTCTTTCTTTGGCCCAATTATCGATTAGAAGATTTAGCTTGTATGAATCGCTATTGGTTTAATAGTAATAATGGCAGTCGTTTCAGTATGGTAAGGATACATATGTATCCGCGTTTGAAAATTCGTCAATGGTACATTTTTCCATATATTATGATTGAAAACCGGATTGATTAATTTTATTTGAAAAAATTATAAAGTTCATAACGAACTTAAAATCATTGTGCATATTAAAATGAATGGTATTATTATTATTACTGATCAGTAAAATTCACATTCAAAAAAAGGGGGAGAGAAATTTTTGTTTTATGGTAAAAAATTCATTCATCTCAGTTATTTTTCAAGAAAAAAAAGAAGAAAACAAGGGGTCCGTTGAATTTCAAATAGTCAGTTTCACCAATAAGATACGAAGACTTACTTCACATTTGGAATTGCACAAAAAAGACTATTTATCTCAGAGAGGTCTACGTAAAATTCTAGGAAAACGTCAACGGCTTCTGTCTTATTTATCAAAGAAAAATAACATACGTTATAAAGAATTAATTAGTGAGTTGGATATTCGGGAATCAAAAAATCGTTAATTTGATTGAATTAGTCGATTTATTATATTTTTCATTTTGATGTACTTCTTTTCGTTTTCAACAATTCATGTAAGAATGAATCGAGGAAAAACTTATGAATCTATCAGCTACAGAAAAAGACCTTATGATAGTCAATATGGGACCTCACCACCCATCAATGCACGGTGTTCTTCGTCTCATCGTTACTCTAGATGGTGAAGATGTTGTTGACTGTGAACCAATATTAGGTTATTTACACAGAGGAATGGAAAAAATTGCGGAAAACCGAACAATTATACAATATTTGCCTTATGTAACACGTTGGGATTATTTAGCCACTATGTTCACGGAAGCAATAACCGTAAATGGACCAGAACAATTGGGCAATATTCAAGTCCCTAAAAGAGCCAGCTATATCAGAGTAATTATGTTGGAGTTGAGTCGTATAGCTTCTCATCTATTATGGCTTGGACCTTTTATGGCCGATATTGGTGCACAGACCCCCTTTTTCTATATTTTCAGAGAAAGAGAATTAGTATATGATCTATTCGAAGCTGCCACCGGTATGAGAATGATGCATAATTATTTTCGTATCGGAGGAGTAGCGGCCGATCTACCCTATGGCTGGATAGATAAATGTTTGGATTTCTGTGATTATTTTTTAACAGGAATTGTTGAATATCAAAAACTTATTACGCGAAATCCTATTTTTTTAGAACGAGTTGAAGGGGTAGGGGTTATTGGTGGAGAAGAAGCAATAAATTGGGGTCTATCCGGCCCAATGCTACGAGCCTCTGGAATCAAATGGGATCTTCGTAAAGTTGATCATTATGAGTGTTACGACGAATTTGATTGGGAAATCCAGTGGCAAAAAGAAGGAGATTCATTAGCTCGTTATTTAGTCCGAATCAGTGAAATGACGGAATCCATAAAAATAATTCAACAGGCCCTGGAAGGAATTCCGGGGGGTCCCTATGAGAATTTAGAAATCCGATGTTTTGATCGAGAAAGGGATCCAGAATGGAATGATTTTGAATATCGATTCATTAGTAAAAAACCTTCTCCTACATTTGAATTACCGAGACAAGAACTTTATGCGAGAATGGAAGCCCCAAAGGGAGAATTAGGAATTTTTCTGATAGGAGATCAAAGTGGTTTTCCTTGGAGATGGAAAATTCGCCCGCCGGGTTTTATCAATTTGCAAATTCTTCCTCAGTTAGTTAAAAGAATGAAATTGGCTGATATTATGACGATACTAGGTAGCATAGATATCATTATGGGAGAAGTTGATCGTTGAAATGATAATTTATACAACAGAAGTAGAAGATATCAATTCCTTTTACAGATTGGAATCCTTAAAAGAGGTCTATGGGATCATATGGATGTTTGTCCCTATTTTGACTCTTGTATTGGGAATCACAATAGGTGTACTAGTAATTGTATGGTTAGAAAGAGAAATATCTGCAGGAATACAACAACGTATTGGGCCTGAATACGCCGGCCCTTTGGGAATTCTTCAAGCTCTAGCAGATGGAACAAAACTGCTTTTCAAAGAGAATATTCTTCCATCTAGAGGAAATACTCGTTTATTCCGTATTGGACCGTCTATAGCAGTCATATCCATTTTACTAAGTTTTTCAGTAATTCCTTTTAGCTCTCGCCTTATTTTAGCCGATCTCAATATCGGTATTTTTTTATGGATTGCCATTTCAAGTATTGCTCCTGTTGGACTTCTTATGTCAGGATACGGATCAAATAATAAATATTCCTTTTTAGGTGGTCTGCGAGCTGCTGCTCAATCGATTAGTTATGAAATACCATTAACTCTATGTGTTTTATCAATATCTCTACGTGCGATTCGTTGAAATATAAACTTTTCTTTTCCCTATTCCTTTCGTTCTATAAAATAAGCTGAATGGATTGAATAGATATCTTCGTTATTTTATTATCCTTCAGGTTGATAAACTAAATTAGATAGTTATATATGAGTGAAAGAAAGCAGCTTATAAATTCGCAGTAAATTAAACAAAAAAAAATTTAATCTCATTTCCTATGTACAAGAGTTAAGTGGAAGAAAACATAAGTGGAAGAAGTCTTTACCCCAAGACGGGTTGATTAGTCAATCTAGCTTGAAGCGGGCTCAAAAGATCAACCGTATAGAGTTTTGGCTATCCTTTGTATAGATTCCCATACATGTATTGCCAAACCAAACGGGGGATTGAACAAAAAAATGAGTGGATGGTTAGGAACACCAAAATACACAAAGGATTAGTAATGGAGATTATGTAAATTATATAAAAAGGATATTTCTGGATAACATAAAAAGAATACTAATTGGGGCTTTAAATTAGTAGAAATGAGTAGGCAGTACTACCCACGATTCCGGTCCAGAGTATGCTCCTATCCACCGATTAAAGTAATGACTATCAGGAACGAAATAATCCTTTACTATTTTTTAGTTTAAGCCCCCATTCGTAATTTTCTCAGATCAGAAAGAAGAATAGGAACGAAAAAGAAAGAATAAAAAATAAATATTTTTTTTTTTTTTATTCTTTCTTTCATATATATAGAGAGATATAATCTGTGTCATGATTTATGAGCTAATGTAATATTTAATTTTTTTCGTAATCGAAAACAATGGGTTGAAATATCTATTGATATTTCTACAAGAAGTATTTTATTGAAGGCTTAAGTTATTACTCAACAAATAAAAATTGAAATTAGTAACGGGCGAGATCAATTCAGAAGCACTTTTTTTATTCTTCATAATATAGCAGACAGAATTCCATTGGTATAATTTTGGACCTTCCAATCCATTTTTTCTCTATCTATTCTACAACCATACGAAGAGAAATAATACTGATTCGGTCCTTAAATTTATTTGTGACCCACGAGGAGCCGTATGAGTTGAAAACCTCATGTACGGTTTTGGACTAGCGATGGGAACAGTGATGTTATCATCGACTATAATTATCTAACAGCTCAAGTACAGTTGATATAGTTGAGGCGCAATCAAAATATGGGGTTTGGGGATGGAATTTGTGGCGTCAGCCAATAGGGTTTATCGTTTTTCTAATTTCTTCTCTAGCAGAATGTGAGAGATTACCTTTTGATTTACCAGAAGCCGAGGAAGAATTAGTAGCAGGGTATCAAACCGAATATTCGGGTATCAAATTTGGTTTATTTTATGTTGCTTCCTATCTAAATCTATTACTTTCTTCCTTATTTGTAACAGTTCTTTACTTGGGGGGTTGGAATATTTCCATTCCGTACGTATTCGTCCCTGAGCTATTTGAAATAAATAAAATGAATGGAATCTTTGGAACGACAATTGGTATCTTTATTACATTAGCTAAAACTTATTTGTTTTTGTTTATTTCTATCGCAACAAGATGGACTTTACCTAGGTTAAGAATGGACCAATTATTAAATCTTGGATGGAAATTTCTTTTACCCATTTCTCTCGGTAATCTATTATTAACAACTTCTTTCCAACTTCTTTCACTGTAAAGAAAAAAAGAATACGAGATTCATGACTTGGTTCAAACAAGAGAAAGAAACAAACATAAAATTATTCATAGATATTCACGATATGTTCCCTATGGTAACTGGGTTCATGAATTATGGCCACCAAACAGTCCGAGCAGCAAGGTACATTGGTCAAGGTTTCATGATTACCATTATCCCACGCAAATCGTTTACCTGTAACTATTCAATACCCTTATGAAAAATTAATCGCATCAGAGCGTTTCCGTGGGCGAATCCATTTTGAATTTGATAAATGCATTGCTTGTGAAGTATGTGTTCGTGTATGCCCTATAGATCTGCCTGTTGTTGATTGGAAATTTGAAACGGATATTAGAAAAAAACGATTGCTTAATTACAGTATTGATTTCGGAATTTGTATATTTTGTGGTAACTGCGTTGAGTATTGTCCAACAAATTGTTTATCAATGACTGAAGAATATGAACTTTCTACTTACGACCGTCACGAATTGAATTATAATCAAATTGCTTTGGGCCGTTTACCAATGTCAGTAATTGACGATTATACAATTCGAACAATTTTGAATTCGCCTCAAAGAAAAACTGAGTAAGTAAACCTCCTATTCTATTAAAGAGAAATTTCCAATTCTTTTAAGGTTCCGTTTTGGTTTAAGTTAAAAGAATATTTGGTTTGACTTAAAAGAATGAGGCCTTTACTCTTTGTTTGGTCAATAAATAAAAATTCAATTACAAATTAACTGGTTGATAAGAATTTCGAATTCATTTTTCTTGAAAATCTATTAATATATTCGTAATTATTTCGAAATATATAGTTTCAAAAAACAAAATACCCTTTCGAACCGAACAAAAAAAAAGAATTAAAAACGAAACAATAATTGTACTTAGATCAATTCACACCTAATAGATTAGGATTTTATTCAATTAGGAACGTATCATAAAAAAAAAATTCCTGGTCGGGTCAATAAGATCATGAAAAGCATTTCGATTTATTTATCTCTTATTTTACATATAATGGATTTGCCTGGACCAATACACGATTTTCTTTTAGTTTTTCTGGGATCGGGTCTTATATTAGGGGGCCTGGGAGTGGTATTACTTACCAATCCAATTTTTTCTGCCTTTTCATTGGGATTGGTTCTTGTTTGTATATCCTTATTCTATATTCTCTCAAATTCTCATTTTGTAGCTGCTGCCCAGCTTCTTATTTATGTGGGAGCCATAAATGTTTTAATCCTATTTGCTGTGATGTTCATGAATGGTTCAGAATATTATAAAAATTTTAATCTGTGGACCATTGGGAATGGCCTTACTTCGTTGATTTGTACAAGTATTCTTGTTTCGCTAATTACTACTATATTAGATACATCATGGTACGGGATTATTTGGACTACAAGATCAAACCAAATTATAGAACAAGATTTGATAAGTAATAGTCAACAAATTGGAATTCATTTAGCAACAGATTTTTTTCTTCCATTTGAATTCATTTCACTAATTCTTTTAGTTGCTTTGATAGGTGCAATTGCTGTGGCTCGTCAGTAATAAATCTTTCTAACTAGGAATAGCAAGCAATCCAAATTAAACTTTTTTCTGTCTTATCGCATCTATTTTCCTTGAATTCTTGTTCGTGTATAAAATATAAAATAGAAATTCGTTTATTCGAGATATTTCCAATATATTCTTTTTGTTATATTCTATTCTAGTCAATCAAATCCGTTGAATTATTGTTCATATTAAAATGAATCGAAATTGATAAGGAGTTGGTCAATGATGCTCGAACATATACTTGTTTTGAGTGCCTATTTATTTTCTATCGGTATTTATGGATTGATCACGAGTCGAAATATGGTTCGGGCCCTTATGTGTCTTGAACTTATACTGAATGCGGTTAATATAAATTTTGTAACATTTTCTGATTTTTTTGATAGTCGGCAATTAAAAGGAAATATTTTATCAATTTTTGTTATAGCTATTGCAGCCGCTGAAGCAGCTATTGGATCAGCTATTGTTTCCTCAATTTATCGTAACAGAAAATCAACGCGTATCAATCAATCAACTTTGTTGAATAAGTAATATTAATAATATTAAATTATAAGATTCACCAATTTGAATTAGCATGTCCAATATGTTGGAATCTACATCATGTTTTCGAAAACGTAAGAAATCAAAGTATCTTGGTCCTTTCTTATGAGTTGATCCCGAAGGAAATTGATTAGAAAATTTCTGGTAAATCGTTGATTCATCTGGTGTTTAACTATAATGATTCATTTACAAGTTTACTAGATTGAAATTTTATGATGTTCAAAAAATTATAGATCCCATGTCACATTCAGTAAAAATTTATGATACATGTATAGGGTGTACTCAATGTGTCCGAGCCTGCCCCACCGATGTGTTAGAAATGATACCTTGGGATGGATGTAAAGCTAAGCAAATTGCTTCCGCTCCAAGAACAGAAGACTGTGTTGGTTGTAAGAGATGTGAATCCGCTTGTCCAACAGATTTCTTGAGCGTTCGAGTTTATTTATGGCATGAAACAACTCGAAGTATGGGTCTAGCTTATTGATACGTTCCCGAAAACCCCACTTGAATACATTTTGAATCCATTTTATTTTTTTTTTACTGAAAAAACCCGTGCTCAAAAAAAATCTTTTTTGAGCACGGGTTTTTCTGGTCCAAGTGCATCTTGTCTTTACCACGAATTATTTTCCTTGGTTAACAATAATTGTAGTTTTACCAATATCTGCAGGTTCTTTAATTTTCTTTCTTCCTCATAGAGGAAATAAGCTAATTAAGTGGTATACTATGTGTATATGCATATTTGAACTCCTTCTAACAACCTATGCATTTTGTTATCATTTCCGATTGGACGATCCATTAATCCAGCTGGAGGAAGATTATAAATGGATAAATTTTTTTGATTTTTACTGGAGATTGGGAATAGATGGACTTTCTATAGGGCCCATTTTACTGACAGGATTTATCACTACTTTAGCTACTTTGGCGGCTTGGCCAGTTACTCGAGATTCGCGATTATTCCATTTCTTGATGCTAGCAATGTACAGTGGTCAAATAGGATCATTTTCTTCTCGAGACCTTTTACTTTTTTTCATCATGTGGGAGTTCGAATTAATTCCCGTTTATCTACTTCTATCCATGTGGGGGGGAAAGAAACGTCTGTACTCGGCTACAAAATTTATTTTGTACACTGCGGGGGGTTCCATTTTTTTATTAATAGGAGTTTTGGGTATCGGTTTATACGGTTCTAATGAACCAACATTAAATTTTGAAACATTAGCTAATCAATCGTATCCTGTCGCACTGGAAATCATATTCTATATTGGATTTCTTATTGCTTTTGCTGTCAAATCGCCGATTATACCCTTACATACGTGGTTACCAGACACCCATGGGGAGGCACATTACAGTACTTGTATGCTTCTAGCCGGAATTTTATTAAAAATGGGAGCGTATGGATTAGTTCGCATCAATATGGAATTATTACCCCACGCTCATTCCATATTTTCTCCCTGGTTGATAATAGTGGGTACAATGCAAATAATTTATGCAGCTTCAACATCTCTTGGTCAACGGAATTTAAAAAAAAGAATAGCCTATTCCTCCGTATCTCATATGGGTTTCATAATTATAGGAATTGGCTCTATAACTGATACGGGACTCAACGGAGCTATTTTACAAATAATATCTCATGGATTTATCGGTGCTGCACTTTTTTTCTTGGCAGGAACGAGTTATGATAGAATGCGTCTTTTTTATCTCGACGAAATGGGTGGAATGGCTATTCCGATTCCAAAAATATTTACGATGTTCAGTATCTTATCGATGGCTTCTCTTGCATTACCGGGCATGAGTGGTTTTGTTGCAGAGTTGATAGTCTTTTTTGGAATAATTACCAGCCAAAAATATTTTTTAATGCCAAAAATACTAATTACTTTCGTAATGTCAATTGGAATGATATTAACTCCTATTTATTCATTATCTATGTCACGTCAAATGTTCTATGGATACAAGCTATTTAATGCTCAAAGTTCTTATTTTTTTGATTCTGGACCACGAGAGTTATTTGTTTCGATCTCTATCTTTCTACCAGTAATAGGTATTGGTATTTATCCGGATTTTGTCCTCTCATTATCAGGTGAGAAGGTCGAAACTATTCTATATAATTATTTTTATAGATAGTTTTGATGAATAAAACAAAAAATCAAAAAGTAATCCTATGATTTTTAAAATTGTTCGTTGTACAGTGAAAAAAAAAAGAAAGAAGTCTTTTTTCTTCTCTTAAGTTTAAGTTAAGTAAAAAAAGGTAAAAGAATTAAATTGAATTTTAATCAGACATCTTTGGCTTTTGTTAGAACCTTTTGAATCAAGTAGTGGAGTGATTCAAAAGGTTCTTGACAGCTTACAATAAGTTTTCTTATATATACGCTGTCCTATCTTAGTATTTGTTAGGCTTAGCCTTTTTATTCAATTCAATTAGATGTTAATGTAAATGAACCATAACTATGTAAACCTATTCCTAATAGATTGACCCCAAAATAGCATATCCAAATTATAAGAAATCCCATAGAAGCCACAAGTGCGGAATTTACACCTTCCAAATTTTTATTTGTTCGGGTATGTAAATAAATCGCGAATACGGTCCAAGTAATAAATGCCCAAGTTTCCTTTGGGTCCCAATTCCAATATGATCCCCACGCCTCATTAGCCCATACGGCTCCCGAAAGAATTCCTATGGTTAAAAAGATAAACCCGAGACTAATAATACGATAACTCCAACGATCCAATTGTTGAGTCAATTGATACCTGTAAAAATTTTTAGAAGAAAGAAAATAAGTGTTTAATAAAACATTGCTTCTTTCATTCATGTATTGGATTTCGCCAAACGAAAATGACTGATTTAATAAATTATTGTTTTTACCAATAATTTTTATGGCTTTTCGAAATGTAATGACTAGAAGAGCTACTGATAATAATGATCCACATAAAAGAGCTGCATAGCCTAATACCATCATACTTACGTGCATCATTAACCACTGGGATTGGAGAGCAGGCGCTAATATTGCGGATTGATGCATTTTGGTTAAAAGACCCGAAGTGGCAAAGCCTTGGGTAAAAATAACACTTGGTGCGGTTATTGCGCTTAAATCATTTTTACGCTTTTTAAAATAGTAAACCATATGAATAAGGGAGAAACCCCATGAAAGAAAGATTAATGATTCATATAAATCACTTAATGGGAAATGTCCTGAATAAATCCAACGAGTGACTAATAATCCTGTTATACAGAAAAAGGTAACTATCATGCCCTTTTCTGATGAATCATATAGTCCTACGACTTCATCGACTAATAAGAATAAGGTTAAAAAATGAATTGTAATTACAATTGAAACGACCGAAAAGGATATATGAGTTAATATATGCTCTAAAGTTGAAAAAATCATAAGAATTCTGAAAAAAGCGAGGGTTTCTAGATTTTATGGAATGGAAATCAGGAATTAAATTCATTATAGGACTTATTCTATCTCTTTTAGAAGATACTATGCCGCTACTCGGACTCGAACCGAGATGCTCTAGCACTGCTTCCTAAGAGCAGCGTGTCTACCGATTTCACCATAGCGGCTTGCTCGAAATCATAATAAGCCATTTTTTATTCAATCGTCGAGATTGAAGGTGAAGGGGTCAATTCAATGTAAAATGTAAAAGAAGCATTTAATTTAAATTGATGAATAAAAACTCGTTTAAATAGCAATTTGAAGGTTCAAAAAGAATCTTTATTATTTATCGTTTTATTTAATTATCCTTTTTTTTATTTAATATTTAATTTAATATTTAATTATTTCAACAGAGATTTTATAGTTTGTGTTTTCCTAAAAGAGAACTCCTCTATTGTAACTAAACTAACTAGTTGTAACTTCAATTCATAGATAGAATTCAACAAAAAAATGTTCTTTATCATTTTAATTTTTTAATGATTCATCTCTCATTCTTTTATATGATTTTTATGAATCTATAAAAAAAAAAATGCTTATCAATTGAATGAATAAATGAATGAAAAAATATTATTTTTAGAGATCACAATTTCAGCACCACATCCAATGATTTCAAAAGATTTATGTAATTTGCATAGCTTTGTATTAATCGTTAGGATTTTGCGTTTTAAGGATTTATCAAACCAACTAGATATTGGGTTGTACACGTTACGTTATATAAAAAGCGTTTCGATTCCTGTCATAATTGTACCATACTTCAAAAAAGTATTTCGAATTTCGAATTCTAAAAATATGTCTTGATTCATCTTCTTATACAAACATAGAATTTTTTTAGATCATTTTAAATTGATACATTATTTGTATATCCACTAAATTATAAAGGGAGTTTTCTCAATTGGGTTGAAAGCAAGGGAAGGATATATAGTAATTCAGAGAAATAATGATTCATAAAGTTACAAAATTGAAACTTAATGGATTAGTTTCAACAACCCAGTTAAAGCTCTTATATATATGTGCTCCGATATAGCTATAGTATAAATATACAAATTTTTATTATTTAATTATTTAATTATTTATTATTATAAATTGAAATTGAATATTATAAAAATAACAAATTATTATAACACTAAGATACCAAATGGGGCGATGGGGAAAATGAGAATCCCCATCCCGGAAATGAAAAAAAAAAAGATATTCAAAAAAGAAAACCTTTGTATCTTATTCGAGTTAAACCAATTCAGATTAAAAAAAAATTATTTGTCGTACAAAAAAACTTTTTGAATTACCCGTAAAAATAGATCTCGATAATGAAAAAGCTTTCAACGCCGCCCAATATCCTTTCTTTTTCCAAACATTTTTTCGAATACGCTTTTTTGATGTAGAAGTACGTTTTTTTGGAACTGCCATTCAAAAAAAAGGTTATTTAGTGCTATAGTTGGATGTCAAAGACATCTATTTTTAAAACAAAATGATCGGTGTCTTTATGTCATTATTTATCTATTCCTATAGATTTTCTAGATTAATAGATTTTCTAGATTATAATTATCTATATACTACTATATAAATTTCATAAGAACTAAATAGAGATGGGAAAATAACATAAAATGCTTCTATTCTAGAAAAAAAAAAAAAAAAAAATATGATATAACCTTTTTTTATTTATATTCCATACACTATCCAGAAAAAAAGAAGAATTTGTATTTAATTTATTGGTACCTTTCTTTTTTATATCTCCATTCAAATCTATAGGATAGATTAGGATCTATTATGATATATAAATTGAATTGATGAAATCAAAAAAACGTAAAAAAGAGTCTTTCCTTCTCTATCTCTGCCTATTTTTTTTGTCGTCCTACATTTATAATTTATACATCTCCATTTATACACGAAAAATACATCAAAACAAAAAAATGTAAAAAAACCATTTTATTTACCTAATAAAAAACAAACTTGAATTTTTTTCTATTAATTGGTAATTGGTCAAGCTCGAAGAGAGAGTATGCCCAATTTTCATTTTCAATCAAATTCGAATGAGACTCGTAATTAATCTGTTAAAGGATACATAATTTTGAAAAAAAAAAAGAATATTTTTTTTTTCCATTAGTAACTCGGTGATATCATTTGATTACTTCTAACTTCGAAATTTGAATATTTTTGAAATATTTGAGAAAGATTAAAAGATTAATAATAGAAAATTCCAGTTAACTTTGTAATATCTTGATTGTATTATTGCTCCCTTTCCATCAAAAGAGATAAGAGCCGGTGAATCAGAAACGATTAATTAAGAAAGAATAAGAAAAAAGTTTTTATGGAGCATACATATCAATATTCATGGATCATACCTTTTGTGCCACTTCCAATTCCTATTTTAATAGGAATGGGACTCCTACTTTTTCCGACGGCAACAAAAAATCTTCGTCGTATGTGGGCTTTTCCCAATATTTTATTGTTAAGTATAGTTATGATTTTTTCGGTCGATCTGTCTATTCAGCAAATAAATAGAAGTTCTATCTATCAATATGGATGGTCTTGGACCATCAATAATGATTTTTCTTTCGAGTTTGGCTACTTTATTGATTCACTTACCTCTATTATGTCAATATTAATCACTACTGTTGGAATTTTTGTTCTTATTTATAGTGACAATTATATGTCTCATGATCAAGGATATTTGAGATTTTTTGCTTATATGAGTTTATTCAATACTTCAATGTTGGGATTAGTTACTAGTTCTAATTTGATACAAATTTATATTTTTTGGGAATTGGTTGGAATGTGTTCTTATCTATTAATAGGGTTTTGGTTCACACGACCTGTTGCGGCAAACGCTTGTCAAAAAGCGTTTGTAACTAATCGGATAGGCGATTTTGGTTTATTATTAGGAATCTTAGGTTTTTATTGGATAACGGGAAGTTTCGAATTTCAAGATTTGTTCGAAATATTTAATAACGTGATTTATAATAATGAGGTTCATTTTTTATTTGTTACTTTATGTGCCTCTTTATTATTTGCCGGCGCAGTTGCTAAATCTGCGCAGTTTCCCCTTCATGTATGGTTACCTGATGCCATGGAGGGGCCTACTCCTATTTCGGCTCTTATACATGCTGCCACTATGGTAGCAGCGGGAATTTTTCTTGTAGCCCGCCTTCTTCCTCTTTTCATAGTTATACCTTACATAATGAATCTAATATCTTTGATAGGTATAATAACAGTATTATTAGGGGCTACTTTAGCTCTTGCTCAAAAAGATATTAAGAGGGGTTTAGCCTATTCTACAATGTCCCAACTGGGTTATATGATGGTAGCTCTAGGTATGGGGTCTTATCGAGCCGCTTTATTTCATTTGATTACTCATGCTTATTCGAAGGCATTGTTGTTTTTAGGATCCGGATCCATTATTCATTCCATGGAAGCTATTGTTGGATATTCTCCAGATAAAAGCCAGAATATGGTTTTTATGGGCGGTTTAAGAAAGCATGTGCCAATTACACAAATTGCTTTTTTAGTGGGTACACTTTCTCTTTGTGGTATTCCACCCCTTGCTTGTTTTTGGTCCAAAGATGAAATTCTTAGTGACAGTTGGTTGTATTCACCGATTTTTGCAATAATAGCTTGGTCCACGGCCGGATTAACAGCATTTTATATGTTTCGGATCTATTTACTTACTTTTGAAGGACATTTAAACATTAATTTTCAAAATTATAGTGGCAAAAAAGGTAGCTCCTTCTATTCAATAAAACTATGGGGTAAAAAAGAGCAAACAATGATTAACAGAAATTTTCCTTTATCCCCTTTATTAACAATGAATAATTTATTAACAATGAATAATAATGAGAAGCCATATAGAATTGGTGGTAATGTAAAAAAAGGGGCTCTTATTACTATTACGAATTTTGGCTACAAGAAGGCT
>NW_028322731.1:62500-67500 GCF_047325235.1 Durio zibethinus
GTGGTCTTACAAACTGTACCGATGGTATGAACGAATCCCTTTCTTCATACAAATGTGTAAAAGATGCTAGTCGCACTTAAAAGCCGAGTACTCTACCGTTGAGTTAGCAACCCGAAAAAAATCGGAATAAAAAAAAAATGGAATTGCACGAGGCAATCAAAACATGAAATTAGCAAAAATTTGAATAAAATAAAAATACACGAAATTCTAAGATAAAAACATAGAAATAGAATAAGTGAAAATTTGTGGACCGCCTCCTGTCTTATTCATTCCATTGTTATCCATTTTTTTTTTTTTTTTTCAATACAATATACAATTACAATAAAAAAAACTTCTTGTATCACAACAAATTCAAAGAAAGAACCCATTATTTGAATGAAGTGAAGTGCCAAACTTGTGGGCGGGGATAAATAGATCTATTTATCTACGATCGAATTATATTTGTTCGATACACTGTTGTCAATATGATTGTAAATTTTGAATATAAATGTTGAGAAAAGAATAAAGAATATAAAAAAGACTATAAAAAAATACAATGAAAAAAAGAATTAAGTCAATTTTTTTTTTTTTTTTTATTATATTGTATTTTTTATTATTAATTATTAATAATATTTATTATTATAATATTTATTATTTTTATTATTAATAATATTTATTATTATAATATTTATTATTTTTATTATTAATAATATTTATTATTATAATATTTATTATTTTTATTATTATAATATTTATTATTATAATATTTATTATTATAATATTTATTATTAATTATTTATTATTAATTATTATTATTTATTATTAATTATTATTAATATTTTCTATTTTTATATGTTATTTTTTCTTGTTATTTTCTCTGTTTTTTTATCTTATTTTATGTTATTTTTTTTTTTTTATCTTATTTTATGTTATTTTTTTAAATGCAATTACTTCATTTATTCAATTGATCTTTTTTCTCTATATTTTATATCAATAAAATTAGCTCAATAAAATCTGTTATAGAACACGGTATTCTATAGTAGCAAAGCAATAAGAAATACGAATAATAAATAAAAAAGTATGAATAAAACAAAAGAGGGGGGAGGAAATTATAAAGAAAAATTTATACAAAGCTAGATATGAGTCATCCACCCCCTCTTTTTTGTATTTCATTAATTGAATTTTGTTTGATTAAGACTAAGTTCCGTAAAAACCCCGGCCTTCTTTAAAATATCATGGACAGTTCCTGTGGGTTGAGCTCCTTTTTCAAGGAAATAGAGAATAGCGGGAACATTCAAATGGGTTTGATTATTTATCGGATCATAAAAACCAACTTTTCGAAGATCTCTTCCCTCTCTTCGGGATCGAACATCAATTGCAACGATTCGATAAACGGCTCATTGGGATAGATGTAGTTAAATAATACCCCCCCCCTAGAAACGTATAAGAAGTTTTCTCCTCGTACGGCTCGAGAAAAAAAAAAAAAAATGATTAAAAGTTATGTCTATTAAAAGTTATGTCTATGTATGGAATTATAATGTATGTAATTAGAATGTCAAAAAGATCCATAAACCCGGCAAATCAATTAGACATTTAAACCCGTCTTTTTTTTTTCAAAAAAAAAGAAGAAAAAAGCATTCGTACTCTCATAACTCAAGTCAAATAACTCTCAAAATGCTCAAAAAAAAATCCTTAGGCATTCTTTTATTGAGTGGTCTCTAACCCCTTTTTTTGTTTGTCTCGTTTAGAATCGATTTCGATTCTTCATTTTGATCTAGTTGTTGAGACAATTGAAAAGGGTATTTCCTTGTTCTAGGATCCTTTATCTTTGTCTTGAATCATTGGGTTTAGACATTACTTCGGCGATATTTAATCATTTCAAAAATGGCAGCAACATGCCCCTTTTTCTCTCTTTTTTTCTTTCTATCAAAGAATCATATGAACGATTAATTCCCGCATTATACACTTTTGATCGAAAGAGTTTTACCAATTCCAACAATTTTTCTTTTTGATTTGAAAATAGTTTGAATCGGAGCTTTTCGATTTCTATATCAAAAATAGACTTACGAAGTTGTTCCAACTTATTTATTTCCATTAATTAACCCTAGATCCTTGCCCCTGAAAAATGGATGTTTCTCTTCGAGCTCCATCCTGTACTATTTACATTACAACCCAACAAAAAGACGGATTATAATAGAACAGAACAAAGGATGTCGAGCCAAAAGCACCTTCATTTCTACATAATGGAAGGTGGTGGGTTTTGACATCCACAGCCGATCATGTCCTTCAAGTCGCACGTTGCTTTCTACCACATCGTTTCAAACGAAGTTTTACCATAACATTCCTCTAGTTTGGAACATTGATTCAATTATGGAATCATGAATAGTCATTGGTTCAGTCGATACATAGTAATCTATCTATACTTTTTCCTTCTATATGAAATCAATTTCCTTCTATATGAATCTATATGAAATAAATAGATAATTTAGGAAGAAAAAGCCTCAATAAGAATTCAAATTAACCCATATTGTATGAATACAATATATTTTTATTTTTTTATACTTTTATTAATATTAAGCTTTTCTATTCTAATTAATAAGAAATTAATAATATAATTAATAATAATAATATTACGAATATTATAAATAACACAAATAAACTAATCTTTTTGAATCTGCCTTGCATCTTCAAATAACTCGATAGATCAAATAACTCGATAGAATAGATTCGCCAATCTCACAGTTCTTCGAGTGCCAATCTTAAGAAATCATTAAAAATCAAAAGCAAGAATCACATTTTCTCCAATATTTGACTCTTAGAAAGAAGGTTGTTAAAAAAAAAAGAGCAATTTAGATTCGGATATCGTTATTCTGATATATAAAAAGAGTAGGCTCTGGGACGAAAGGATTCGAACCTTCGAATAGCGGGACCAAAACCCGTTGCCTTACCACTCGGCCACGCCCCATTTAGATTTCTATTTGAAACTACTAAACACTAATATGGGTATTCCCTGTTCGTCAATTCCAGTTCCAAATAACTATGGAATAGATTAGATTCTTGCTAGGATTTTGGCACGTATGGATAGAGAATTAAACCGAATTTATTGATCATTACATATAATTCAATTAAGATATTGTATGAAAGTATGATTTCTTCTATTCTCTTGTAAGAATTGAAGGCTTTTTGATTGGGTGAGTTCAAAGAAGTATTGTTTAGTCTGCCTTATTTTCCTTTCTTCATTTTTTTCCTTATATCAAAAAACATATTAATAACTCAATCAAAATTATCTCCAAGAACAAAATTTTGTTATGCTTAATCTTAATATCTTTAATTTGATCTGTATCTGTTTGAATTCTGCCCTTTTTTCGAGTAGTTTTTTATTCGCCAAATTGCCCGAGGCCTATGCTTTTTTGAATCCAATCGTAGATTTTATGCCAGTAATACCTGTTCTCTTTTTTCTCTTAGCCTTTGTTTGGCAAGCTGCTGTAAGTTTTCGATGAGATCCTTAATACTGTCCTAGAAAAATTCATGATTTATTCAAGAAAAAAAAATTGTAACAATTGAAAAGATTAGATAAGTCTTACACTATGAACACTATGAACGAACCGAACCCTCAATTCAAAGATTGAAATTCTTGGATAGCCATGATAAAGCTGGATCATCCCATTTCCTCATTCTGACCCTTTTTCGCCGAAGAACCCTATTTGGATTAAAGTCCGCCACAATATATAATTGTTGGTATAAAAGAATTTTTTTTTGTAATGAAAAACTCAACTCTTATTATAAATGAATTTCTGAAAATTCTTTTCGATTTCTAGAAATTCTAGAAATCACTTTATTTCTTGGTGTCAAAATAGGCTATGTAGTATAAAAACGAGGAATCTATTTTCGTATAAAAATAGAAAAATAAAAATTGCGTATAATTGCGTATATATATAAATAGAAAAATAAAAATTGCGTATAATTGCGTATATAAATAGAAAAATAAAAACGAAGAATCCATTCTCTTCTTTTTACAAAAAAATTCTATGGGAGGTTGTACAATGCGTAATCTTAAATTCGTTGTTTACACCGCAACGATATTCTTTGTTTCTCTCTTCATCTTCGGACTCCTATCTAATGATCCGGGACGTAATCCTGGTAATCCTGGACGGGAAGAATAAAAAAGGGAGAGTTCCTTGCTTCATTTTTATAAATGGTATTAGGATTTGATCTATTCCACTGTCAAAAACCGAAATGGAAAGAGAGGGATTCGAACCCTCGGTACGAATAACTCGCACAACGGATTAGCAATCCGACGCTTTAGTCCACTCAGCCATCTCTCCTAATTTAGAAAAGATAATTACTATGTTACAGTTACAGCACGCAAAAAGAAATGCTTGAAAAAAGCCCTCTTTCCTTTGTTATATAGACCTTTGTTATTTTGTTATATAGATTTTTATTTATTTATATTTTTATTTATTTATATTAATATATTAATTATATTAATTTTTATTTATTTATATTAATATTAGAGTATTATTAATCTTATTAGGGTATTATTAATCTATATATCTATAGATTCTTAATTTTATTATATAGAATATAAATATATACAACTTTTATCAGTAATTCCATTTCATTTTGATTTCGCTCAAAAGGGACTTTTTTATTTCCAATTTCCACGGACCGGCCGGGTACTGACCCGGCCGGGCTCATTTTTTTATTTTCAACTCAAATAAATAATTTTTTCTATGATTCTGCGATCTGACTTGTTGTAACAAAAAAATCTTGTTATTGGATTGAATCAACAATCAGAAGCAGAAGAAGTACTATTTCCGTTCCTATGATATAGAATCCAAATATCATTTCGATTCTTTCTTTTCTTCCTCTTTCTTTTTATTTACATTTATTTTACTAGAATAACTAGAATAAATAATAAAAAAAACTATGGATTTTTGCACAATCCATTTTTATGTTATGACTAAGTTCTTTTGTCGAACCCTATCTATCAAAACTCCTATAACAAAGGAAAGAAGTTT
>NW_028322731.1:70000-76551 GCF_047325235.1 Durio zibethinus
GCCCTTGCTGATTGAGAATCGTATCCGTGGCTACTGCTGTTTTACCGGTCTGTCTATCCCCAATAATTAATTCTCGCTGACCACGTCCTATAGGGATCATCGAATCAATAGCAATAAGTCCTGTTTGAAGAGGCTCATAAACGGAACGTCTCGAAATAATACCTGGGGCAGGAGATTCAATTAACCGAGATTCAGAAGCTGAAATTTCACCCCGACCGTCAATAGGCTTAGCCAGGGCATTTATAACACGACCCAAATAAGCCTCACTCACTGGTATCTGAGCAATTTTTCCTGTTGCTTTTACAGCACTTCCCTCTTGTATCATCAAACCGTCACCCATTAATACAACACCAACATTATTTGATTCCAAATTCAGGGCAATGCCTATTGTACCCTCTTCAAATTCTACTAATTCACCTGCCATTACTTCATCAAGACCATGAATACGAGCAATGCCGTCGCCCACTTGAAGTACGGTACCAGTATTTACAATCTTTACTTCTCTATTATATTGCTCAATACGTTCACGGATAATATTACTAATTTCGTCGGCTCTAATAGTTACCATGAGTATTTCCTAATTATTTTTTGGAAGAAAAAAATAATGCCTACAGTAAAGTAAAAGGTAAAAAAAAGGACTAATCAGTTATTTCTTTCATCACCCCAAACAGGCCAATATTAGCGCTAATGGTACGTAAATGTAACTCGTTGTTTAAAGAACTATTCAGAGTTCCTAGAGCTCCTTGTAAAGCTTGTTGGAAAACCCGTTGTCGGACTTGATGAATCGCTCTTTGTTGTTCAAAATGAATGGTTTCGTTTTTGTAATTTTCTAATTGTTCCAAAATCTTATAAGTTGAATTAATCAAATTCAATTTGTCTCGTTCTATCTCAGAGTATCCATTCACTCGAAACCGATCTGCCTCCATTTCCACTTTCCGTAAGCGGGCCCGGGCTTTTTCCAGCTGTTCAATAGCCCCCCCGCGTAGTTCTTCTGAATTTCGAATAGTATTCAAGATCCTCTCTTTTCGATTATCTAATAAATCACTTAATGAAAGTAGATTATCTTTACATTCATTTTTTTTTTTTATTTCAAAAATTCCATGATCCCTTCCCGAACCAAACATGAATATTTCGATTCATTTGGCTCTCACGCTCAATTATTTCTTATTTATTGGGACTTAATTCCCATATCTTTTTTTTTTTTCTAATGTAATGAGCTTACCCTCTCCCTCTCTTCTCTATTCATATTCCAAAATATCGAAACTGATCACTAATCCAAGACCAGAATATTCGGAGGATTCTTCTGACCAAAATAGAAAATATATCAAAAAACTAAACTAAAAAGTATAATAAATAAATAATAAATAAAAAATTTACATATAATTAATTTATAATAATTTATAATTGTATAATTGTACTTAGAATTGTATAATGTATAATTGTAATTTGTCAGCAAAGTTGTTTCTTTTTTTTTTTTCTTCAAATTCAAAGAATTCTTCTCACTTTATACATAGGTCATCGATTCAGCATTGGAAAAAGGGGCTCGAATCGTTTTATCGACATGAGTGTTTTATATCGAAAAAACATTTTCCACTATTTGAAAATATTTCTGTATTTATTAACATAGTAGTAGAAAGAGTACCCTGCTGCATCTGAACTTCAAACAGTTTGGCCTTAACCATGTTAATGGTCCCGGATTATTGGTTAATAGAGAATCAAAGTCGATGTACCAATGAATGACGAAATGCTATGGTTCTTAAATATGATTTTGAAATTTATTCAGAAGTAATTCGCGGGATCATGCACTCTTTTCTTTCCTAGTTATAATGAAAAAAAGTGCAACTGGGTGAATCCAGCCTATTCTTGAAATAAACAACTCGCACACACTCCCTTTCCAAAAAAGATCAATACACCAAGGACTACACTTAGATTTATTGGATTTGTTGCTAAAATATCGGTATTAAATCCGAAACTCCCGGCGGATGGCCAGTGACCCAAGGAAAGGAAAGAATCGGTTACATTTTTCATATGATCTCCTATTTTATTTTAGATAGACTAAAAAAAAAAAAAAAAGAACTCGGTTCTTTTTTTTGTATTATATCACTTTGACTCCTTTTCTATTTATTCTATTCTATCATATTTAGATTATTCTAATTATTCTAATTCTATGTATTTCTTTTTTTTTTTTAATAAATTATTAATTTATTATTAATATTAATTAATTTATTATTATTAAATTATTCATTATTATAAATTTTTATTTACCTACGTCTAAACGGAGTCAAAAATAGATTCTATTTAGCTAGAAATGTATTTTTTTTTTTCAGTTGAAAATTCCCAATAATAATGATACTTATTAGAATTAGGGGGGGGCGGGTTTCATGTCAATGGCAAAATACCTCATTTGTTGCAACACTCCTTTAAACAATAAAAAAGGTTTCTCTTGAACTAAGAAGGGGAAGGAAGAAAGCGAGTCAGTGTGATAATTCCTCATCCTCAAATTAATCCTTCCCATGGATTATTGTCCCAACAAATAAGTAATTGTAGGGGTGAAATCTTGATATAATTCGAAAAAGCGAGGAGTAAGTCCCAAGCCATAAAATAAGAAAAAAAAAATACACAATTCTCATGTTTATAGGATTAAACAAAGGGATTCGCAAATAAAAGTGCCAATGCTACAACCAGCCCATAAATTGTTAAAGCTTCCATAAAAGCCAAACTAAGCAATAAAGTACCTCGTATTTTTCCCTCTGCCTCGGGTTGTCTCGCGATACCTTCTACAGCTTGGCCCGCAGCAGTACCTTGACCAACTCCAGGTCCAATAGAAGCAAGCCCGACAGCCAACCCAGCAGCAATAACGGAAGCGGCAGAAACCAGTGGATTCATGATAAGTTCCTCGCACCAAAATAAAGAAATGGTTAATGATACAATCATCCAATGAATTTTTACTTAATTATATTATTCCATCACTAAGATTCAACCTGCCCAAGTAACTAAGAACTCCGAATGGAAGTGAGAATATTATTGAACCGTCAGAACTATTTCGATATCTTTTTTTTAGTTCCTATCCACTGGATTTTTTTGAATCCGCGCATACTTTGTTCTTCCATTTCTTTTTTTCTAACCCATTCTTTGCTTTGAATTCTTCGTTTTGTCTTTATTTTATCTCTTTATTCATTCAATTCAGAGTCAAAGACGAAACAGAAGAACTTCTATTCTTCTATTGGAATCCCTATCTAAATCCACAGTAGTAGGGTGGATTAGATATATTTTGAGTTCATATATAACTAGTCAATATCTAATATCCCATATACATGTGTTTCTTACATAACGTAAACCAACTATTCATATCTTAGATTCAATCGGATTCTAGAATTATTCCTCAAAGGATGGACAAGAGTTGGCTTATAGCCATTAGATTCCATATACCTAATTCTACCCCCCCTTTTTTTTCTAATCATTTTTTATATCGTTTTTTGTCAATTCGTCCCTTCCTTTTATTTATCATTATCTCACACGGATACAATCTAAATAAATAGACGAATTCATTAGACCAAATCATTGCATAAAAATAAAAAATCAATATCAATATTTGATTGAGCTAAGTTCATGCAATTTATTTTATTATTTATTAAAATTTTCTTTTGGTCAATCGTTGCATTGAATGAAATCGACTGAAATGGGAATCATTCTATAGAAAGAACAGCTTTTTTTAAATCATAGACCCTAAATTGATACCATAAGAATTCCTATTCAAATTAGGACTCATAATATTGAAATTGAATAAACCAAAACAATATCAATATAAAGATAATATTCATTGAAGGGAAATAGGATATAAATATAAATAAAAAAAAAATGGACCAAACCAAAATTTTAGGAAAAAGTTAGATTAGATCTCTTTCCTTTTTTTTTTATTACAATTCTCTAATATCATAATCTTTTTTGTTATTACTCTAGACCGTCGTATTTGTATATTTATGGTCCCTAAGTAAATAGATTATCTTGAGTTGCGCATACATTGCATTGGACTAAGCTAAGCTAAAAAAAAAAAGGCTAGACTATTTCAAAAACAAAAACTAGTCAATGATGACCCTCCATGGATTCGCCTATATAAGCCGCAGCTAAAGTTGCAAAAATAAGAGCTTGAATCCCACTTGTAAATAATCCAAGGAACATGACAGGTATAGGAACGGCTGAAGGTACTAAAGAAACAAGAACAACAACTACTAATTCATCAGCTAATATATTCCCGAAAAGTCGAAAACTAAGTGATAGGGGTTTTGTGAAATCTTCTAAAATGTTAATGGGTAAAAGAATTGGAGTTGGTTGAATGTATTTACTGAAATACCCTAATCCTTTTTTGGAAAGACCCGCATAGAAATATGCTACTGACGTGAGTAAAGCTAAAGCAACAGTAGTATTTATATCATTCGTGGGTGCGGCTAACTCTCCATGAGGTAATTGTATGATTTTCCAAGGTAAAAGAGCACCCGACCAGTTAGAAACAAAAATAAATAGAAACATAGTTCCAATAAAGGGAACCCATGGACCATATTCTTCTCCAATCTGAGTTTTGCTCACGTCTCGAATGAATTCAAGAACATATTCGAAGAAATTTTGACCGTCGGTTGGAATGGTTTGTGGATTCCGAACAGCGATAACGGCGGAACCTAATAAGATAGCAATTACAACCCAAGAAGTAATAAGTACTTGAGCATGGACTTGGAAACCTCCTATTTGCCAATAGAAATGTTGGCCTACTTCCACACCAGAGATATCGTATAAACCGTTTAGTGCGTTGATGGAACATGATATACCATTCATATTGCCCTCTGACAGAAATAGAACTTTACTTAAAAAAAAAAAAGGAATTATTTTGATTCAATCTTCTCTTGCCTACTCAAATTCTAGATTTTTGACACCGACTAAACTAATCACACAATATTCACAGTTTTTTTATCTCTTTTGTTCGATTCAGGATATAGTAACCGATTCCATAGATCTATGTAGTTCCAAAAAATAATTTATTTATCTTATTATTAATCAAGGATTTCGTATATAGCTAGAACGACCCTCACAAATTGCGACTACTAATTTGTTAAGAATTAATCGAATTGAAGCTATAGCGTCATCATTTGCTGGAATCGAAAGATCTGCGAGATCGGGATCACAATTTGTATCGATTAAACAAATTGTTGGAATTCCCAAAGTGATACATTCTCGAAGAGCCGTATATTCTTCTTGCTGATCAACGATGATTACAATATCAGGCAATCCCGTCATATATTTAATCCCGCCCAGATATGTTTGAAAGCGAGATAATTGTCTCTTCAACATAGCTGCATCTCTTTTCGGAAGACGATTGAGTCTCCCCGTCTTTTGTTCTGTTCTCAAGTCCCTGAACTTACGAAGCCTTGTTTCTGTAGTGGGCCAATTTGTTAACATACCACCGAGCCATTTTTTATTAACATAATGACACCGAGCCCTTATTGCAGCCCGCGACACTGAATCAGCTGCTTTATTTTTCTTTTTGGTACCAACAATTAAGAATTGTTTTCCCTTACTTGCTGCATCAAAAACTAAATCACAAGCTTCTGATAAAAAACGAGCAGTTCTAGTCAGATTTGTAATATGAATACCCTTACGTTTTGCAGAGATATATGGCGCCATTCTAGGATTCCATTGCCTAGTACCATGACCAAAATGAACTCCTGCTTCCAGCATCTCTTCCAAATTTATGTTCCAATATCTTCTTGCCATTTCTCTTCACACTTCCTCTCTTTTTTTTTTTTACTTAAAAAAAAGAGAGACAAGACACCCTGAAATAAATAATAGTTCCAATGGAACCTTCTCTTCTACCGGGGATTGGTCGTTTATCCACGAGCCAAGCCATTACTTTCTATTCGTTATTCTCTTTATTACTATTAACATAACAAATTAACAAATCAAATGACCACAACAAAATAAATACTTAAAAGGACGAATCCACTCCTCTTATCTTAAGAATCATTAAATCCTATACCTATAAAAGAGCGGCTTGATGTATCATGTAAATTGTTTGAAATGCAAGAGTCAAATAATTCTCTGTGGTGGAAGAAAATATCTCTCATTTCTCCCCCGAAGAAATTCTTTTTTTTTTTTTTGTTTCCAAAAGAATGTTGTTATGTTGCCGTGACCGGTGCACTAATCCTTTGAATCCGGTACCAGCGGGTATCATACCCCCTAGAACAACGTTCTCTTTCAGGCCTTTCAACCAATCGATACGACCCCGGAGAGCAGCTTTTGCTAAAACTCGAGCAGTTTCTTGAAAACTTGCTTCGGATATAAAACTTTGAGTATTCAGAGATGCTCTCGTTATTCCCAATAAGACGGCTCGATAACAAATCGCTTCTTCTAAAGCACGCCCCGTTCGTTCCGCTCGCAATAATCCAATCAGTTCCCCGGGTAAAAAAACATTAGACATTCCATCTTCTGAAACCAATACTTTTGATGTTATTTGACGTACAATAATTTCTATATGCCTATTATGGATCTGCACCCCCTGGGAT
>NW_028322732.1:0-47500 GCF_047325235.1 Durio zibethinus
GCCCCGCCCAAGAAAGGGACCCAAGCCCTAGTAGCCCTGCTAAATGGTGATTCAACATGGATTCTACATCTTGGAACCAAGCCAATTTTGGGGCCGCTTTGTGATAATGGAACCAACCGGCAAAAAGCATTAAGGCCGCAAAGACCAATGCACCAATTGCGGTACAATAGAGTTGTAATTCACTAGTTATTCCAGATGCTCGCCAAATCTGAAAAAAACCAGAGGTTATTTGTATTCCTCGGAAACCCCCGCCCACATCACCATTCAAGATTTCTTGGCCCACTATTGGCCAAACCACCTGGGCGCTAGGTCCAATGTGAGTAGGATCGCTGAGCCATGCTTCATAATTGGAAAAACGAGCACCGTGGAAATACATGCCGCTCAGCCAAAGAAAGATGATGGAGAGTTGGCCGAAATGGGCACTAAATATTTTTCGAGATATCTCCTCCAAATCACTGGTATGGCTATCGAAATCGTGAGCATCGGCATGTAGGTTCCAGATCCAAGTGGTAGTATCGGGTCCCTTAGCTATTGTTCTTGAGAAATGACCCGGCCTAGCCCATTCCTCGAAAGAAGTTTTTACGGGATCCCTATCTACCAAAATTTTGACTTCTGGTTCCGGCGAACGAATAATCATTGAGTCCTCCTCTTTCCGGACAACACATACAAAGAGACCCGCCAACAGTCAAGTAATTAGTGAACCTATGAGAGACGCTTATAATTAGTTTCTTTCTCTTCTATCTCTCATCTATCTATTTTTTATCTATCCATTTTTTCTTTAGTTATTCACTAGAGCAATTATGATCTGGAAGTCGATCCGGGGCAAGTGTTCGGATCTATTATGACATATCCATGAGGCGCTCAACGGACCTTTTTTAATCTTATAAAACCTTTTCCGGACTTTACTTACATTGGTGCAAAAACAATTTTTTTGTGCAACCTGTGTATTGTATTCCTATCTTAATTAGAAGTTCCTAGATGGAGTTTTTTTTGTCTTACATAGATAGAACAAGGAATATTACTCTATCCCAACTCGCGTGAGCATTCATTACTAAGGGATACTCCAGTATTGATATTGAGTCATTCGAGGGGTTTTTATTCGTTTTAATAGAAGCAGAAAAGAAAATATTTTTTATTTTGCTATATCCGTGTATTACTTATCCTTACGAAATATCAGACGAAATAGAACGATTTTAGAAAGGATATAATGAAATTCTTTGATTGGTTTTTCCCAGAGAGAGAGAAATGATCTGACCGATGGGTCCAACAAAAACAAACAATTACACAATTAACAATTCCAATTAAATTAATATTTTTTAATATTTAAAGATTCAAATTGAATATGAATAAAAAATCTAATTTAATAATTTTAATGGTAAGGTAATTTAATTAAATGGATTTAATAGAATAAGAATAGAATTTAATAGTAATAGAATTTTCTAATTTCTAATTAGAATTTCTAATCCGAAAATAATAAATAAACAGAGAGCTCTTGTTCTTATTCGAAACGCCTCGTGATCTTTAACCAATTCTGCGCTTCAATATAATTACCAGGAGTAAGCGCTATAGCCTGTTTCCAATACTCAGCGGCTTGATCGAACCAAGCCTCCGCTATTTCAGAATCCCCCTGTCGAATGGCCTAGGCGGGTCAATTCCTTCCCTTAGAACCGTACTTGAGAGTTTCCTACCTCATACGGCTCGGCAGTCAATTCTTTTGGTGTCCCATTTTTTTACCCTACCATATATCCAATTGAATGAGATTTCTCATAGATCCTATCGATTTGTCTCGGGTTAACCAAAAGAGGTTAATTACATGAGTTTCAAACTTTAATTTGGATTAAATTAATAATGAGTTTTATCTTTTCTCCCACCTTCAGAAAAATAAAGCATAGGCGTTTCGGGATTATCGTCCGTTAGATTTTTCTGAAAGGTAACTATCTCGGTTTCATATCATATATAAATTTATATAGAATCCTTGAAAAAGACTTCTTCCTCATAAAAAAGACTTACTGTCTTTGGGATCTGATGCTACACCGCTGCTCAATAACTTAGGGGATCGGCTCTATTACATAAGTTGATTCCTAATTTTTATCTCATATCATGACATAAATAAGCAGTTCTTATTTATTTTTATTGTATCGGCCCAAAACCTCGCTAATTGATCTTTACGGTGCTTCCTCTATCAATTAGATCCTTTATCCATAGAATAAAGTATCTAGGCATATATATTTCTTCATATTTTGACTTCTATGAAGTTTCTTTTTTTTTTTTCTTTTTTTGTTACAGCTGATAAAAATCGTTTTTTGGACGATGCAATATGTAGAAAGCCTATTTTATTTACTAGCGTATTTATTTACTAGCGTATTTGCTCTTTCTTTCCTTTTTTTTTTTATTTCTATAGTGGAGATAGTCGCACGTAATGACAGATCACAGCCATATTATTAAAAGCTTGTGGTAAGAACGGGTTTCGTTCTAGTGCTCGAAAATAATATTCTAAAGCTTTTGTATGTTCTCCGTTACTTGTGTGGATAAGGCCTATGTTATAGAGTATATAACTTCGATCATAGGGATCAATTTCTAGTCGCATAGCTTCATAATAATTCTGTAAGGCTTCCGCATAATTTCCTTCGGATTGAGCCGACATCCGTTACGGTCGTCATTCGATTCAACGAATTCTCCGTTCCAAAACCGTACGTGAGATTTTCACCTCATACGGCTCCTCCTTTATGTGCATAATGAGAATAATCCATGGAATTAAAAAAAAGGTCGAAATATTGTCATTATGAACTGAGCGGGGCTAATGTTTTTACAAGAAATCTCTAGCCAACCCTCTTGCAAAAGATCTTTTCTTACCATCAAGCGTGTTCGTACTAGATAAATAAAGTAAACTCCAACAATTTCTTTGTTCTCAACGCTCCTTAATTTCCAGGAATTAGTCACTTCAACAATCTTCGATGGTTATATGGGTATCCAAAGTACGAACAAGATGGATGTTTGTTGTCCCAACCATTTCTCTTAGTTCCGATCCCGATAAGGAAAGGGAATCCTTTATAACAATAACAAAGTTTTCGTGTTGTTGATTCCTAGATGTAGTGCTTCTTCCTCTATGCCGCCTATTGGTACTAGTGTAGTAGGGTTGACCCACAATACAGACCCATAGGTGTAACCTTTCGCTCAATACTCGAATCAACAATTGAAGCATCTGAGGTTGCATTAATCGGGGATACACGACAGAAGGAATTGCTTTATTTATAAACTTCACCTTCAACAAGCGTAGATTTCTTTTTTTTTTTCAATAGTCTTTTTTTTTTTTTTTCTATTCCGAATCATGTGTCTTTTTCCTAAGACTAAGAGCGGTAAAATAAAAATAAAAAAAAAATATATATAAAATAATTAAAATATATAAAATAATTATAATTATATAATAATAATCAAATCGCACCATCTCTGTAATAAGTAAATGCCTCTTTTTCTCCTGAAGTTGTCGGAATTATTCGTAATAAGATATTGGCTACGATTGAAAAGGTCTTATCAATAATCTTATTACGAATAATTCCGACAACTTCAGGAGAAAAAGAGGCATTTACTTATTACAGAGATGGTGCGATTTGATTATTATTATATAATTATAATTATAATTTTATATATTTCTAATTATCTTCTATATATATTTCTTTTCTTTTATTTTTCATTTTACCGCTCTAGTCTTAGGAAAAACAGACCACATGATCTCGGAATAGAAAAAAAAAAAATCAAGAAAAAAAAAAAAAAAGAAATATTTGAATCCTATTTTATTTCATCCAAATTTATTAGTATAAGAATTTATTAGTATAAGAATAAAATATAAAAAGAAAAAAGAATTATTACGATTTCATCGAAGTTGAAGAATCAAAAAATTTATCCTACGGATTAGGATAGATTAGCAAAATTAGAGAAGTTTTGATTAAATTATGATAAAAAGAGGAAAAATAATCGAATAATCGTTCTATGATGAAAATAAAATAACTGCCCTTTTTTGTGTTTTGTGCATAGCAGGTATACAACATATAATCAAATATAAAAATCCCTTAGAGGATTTATGAATTTGTAATAGATTTACAGAGTAAGAGGTTGTTGTTGAGAGATCTAAAACTGGAAAAGAATTTTAGAATTCTTATAGAAATGGGGAATTAGAGTCTAAAGAGAATTATGAACTAAAAATATCCATTAAGCATAGTCTAAAAAAAAAAAACCAATCGATTGATTTGATTCGTTTCAATTCATTGATTTAATCCAGTCCGGTAGAAATATCAGAAAAAAGATGGGAGTGCCTTTTTCGCAAACATGAATAGATATATATGGTATATGTTTATCGTATTATATTATTTATTTTTAACAGCCCCCTCACAAAAAAATTTCTTCGAGTCGGGAGGCTAAAGAAAAAGTGCTGAAAAAAGTGATGAAAAGTTTTCTATTTTTATAGCTAGTTTTCTAGTTAGAATTGATATTGTTCGTACCTCTCGAACAATCTAATATGAATAACTCGCTATTCGCTCGGGTTATCGGCCATAATAATTATGTAGGAGAGATGGCCGAGTGGTTCAAGGCGTAGCATTGGAACTGCTATGTAGACTTTTGTTTACCGAGGGTTCGAATCCCTCTCTTTCCGCACCTTCACCTAATTCGCCAATGTAACTGACTACAATGTATCAAATCAAATAAGAACAGATACTAAAGAGTTAGACCCTTCTTTGATATAGATTCTCTATTCCCAATTTCTTTTTAATACGGAATACGTAAAATAGCGTACAGGGGATGAAAATCTACCTACGGATCTATCATACATGAATAGGAGAAAAATAAAATTTCCGAATCAAATCCCTTACCCTGTCTTCCTTTACTTAACCTTAACTCAGGTGAAAAGGGAGCAGAACCCTTGTTTTGTTATTTTAGTTAGGTTTAAGTCTGACGAGAATAATATTCTACGACAAGCAATTCATTTATTTTCAAACCGACCCATTTCCTATCTATTATTTGATTGACTAATCCTTTATATTGTAATGTGTGAAGGGTCAAATGCTTTGGTAATTCCTCATGGGTGGATGAATCAAGATAATTTTGAATCAGAGTTCTAGATTTTTGTTCATCCCTCGCTGAAATAATATCTCGGGGTTTGCAGCGATAACTTGGTATATCTACTGTACGACCATTAACTAAAATATGTCTATGGTTAACTAATTGGCGGGCTTGAGGAATAGTTGAAGCCATACCTAATCGAAAAAGGATGTTATCCAAACGCATTTCAAGTAATTGTAGTAAAACCTGACCTGTTGACCCTTTTGCTTTTCTGGCAATACGAACGTATTTAAGTAATTGTCGTTCTGTAAGGCCATAATGAAAACGCAATTTTTGTTTTTCTTCTAAACGAATACGATATTGAGATTTTTTACCGGAGCGCGATCGGTTTCTAAGATCGCTTCCGGCTCTAGGACTTTTACTAGTTAGTCCCGGTAAAGCCCCCAGACGGCGTATTTTTTTGAAACGAGGCCCTCGGTAACGCGACATAAAGACTCCTTATTAATTTGAATTTTATTGAAATTTCATAAACCTAAATTAAAACTGAACTAAATGAAGCGAAATCGACTGAAGGATTGTACTACAAATATTAATGAGATGAATTGGATCAATATCCATACTTTTTTGTATTGTATATAATGTATATTGTATATAATGTATACAAAAAATAGAAATTAAAATAAAATATATATAATATATAAATATATTAAATATAAAATATATATTAAATATAAAATATAAAAATTAAAATCTAAAAATTAAACCAAAAAAAGTTTCCTTTTTTTTTTTCTTGATTTATTCTGCAAAGATCTAACTCCTCCAATTTTATTCCTAATTGAAAGTTTCTACGACATAATAAACGGATCGTTGACCTTTGGAAAGAAAAGGGGAAAAAGCTTTTTCAATGTTCTTTGATTTCAAAAAAACATTATCAATCATGTAAAAAAGTAAAAAAGCAAACAAATAGAGAAAGCCGGCTATCGGAATCGAACCGATGACCATCGCATTACAAATGCGATGCTCTAACCTCTGAGCTAAGCGGGCTCAAATAATAGAAATTTTGTATCCATAGGAATTCAGCAAACTATTACGATCTTATCTATTAACTATCTATTAGTTATTCATAATTACTATGAATTATTAATATGAATTATAGACTAGAATTTAGAAAAACTAGAATTTTAAATTTTAAATGCCATATTTATGCCATACATAATTTATGCCATATTTAATATAATCATATTTAATATAATGATATATAATAATATATAATAATATATAATAATGGTAGATTCAATCTAATATTCAATCTAATATTGATAGAATATAATAATTAAGAATAGAATAATATAATTCTATTTGATTATATTTTAATCATTCTATTTGATTATATTTTAATCATATTAAAAATGATATTTTAATTTAATCATATTTTAATTTAATCATATTAATATTTAATAACATTATATTTAATAATATTAAATTATAATAATATTATTATAATTTAATTCTAATTTTATTATAATTATAAAAATTATAAAAATAAATTATAAATATATTTATAATTTTTATAATTATTTATTATTTATCTCTATATTATATATTTTTATTTTATATTTATTTTATTATATGTTATCTTTATTCTATTAGTCTATTCTATTTAGTATTCTATTCTATTTAGTATTATATTCTATTTAGTATTATATATATAATTTAGTATTATATATATATTAGTATAATATTAGTATACTAAGTATAATATTACTATATTTTTTATTTTATATTTTTAGTATTTTTTAGTATATTTTTAGTATATTTTACATTTAAATTATATATAATTTTTTTTTTTTATATAGATATAGATATAGATTTAATTTAATAGATAGATTTAATTTTAATATAGATAGATAGATTTAATATAGATTTAATTTATTTATATTTAATATTTATTTATATTTAATATAGATTTAATATATATTTAATTTATTTATATTTAGTTTAGAATTATAAATAGAGTCTAATAATTAGATAATTATAGTGAAAATATTTTTATGCATTTATATATAATTTATATTTATATATAATTTATATATATATTATCATTATATAAATGATACGTTATAAGTCTAAATAATTAGAATGAAACTTTGTTTTTTAGACTAACTAATTCGAATTATCTTCGAAGTCGAAATAGAAATGAATGGAATAATTAGTTCTAGCTATTATGCTATTATACTAGAAAATAAATAATTAATAATGAATAAATTTTAAAATGAATAAATTTTAATAATGAATAAATTCAATTTTCATTTTTATTTTTATTTTTTTAGTTATCTTATTATGGTTATATAGGATAGTCTAATAAAAGAATAAGAATAAAAATAAAATTAAAGAAAAAAGAAAAGATGCAACCCATAGAAATGAAATCCAGATCATAATGAGAGATGAGAGACTCCTTTCTTTTGTTTTCATTCATAAAGGCGGAAGCTAAGACGAAAAAAAAAAAAAAAATCGACCGTTCGAGTAAATTGCCTGAGAAAACTGAGAGTAAGGGGGGCATATATATGTTATGGAATATCCATCTATATTGAATTGCGAATACAGAAATGATAAAATATTTTCTGATTGGACCAAATAAATACGGGTCTCCGATAGAGACGAAAGAAGATAAACAAACAAGAAATAAAATAGGTAAAGACCCTTCGATATAAGAATCAGTATCTATATCTACTAAATTCAATACTAAATTCAACGGTTTTCGCATAAAAAGAAAGAAAATAAATAAATGAAAGAAAGGGGAAAGGAAGGGAAGGAGAAAGGGGGAAGGAAGTGCATCCTAATGAGATCCTAATCTCAAGACACAAAGGGGATATGGCGAAATTGGTAGACGCTACGGACTTAATTGGATTGGATTGAGCCTTGGTATGGAAACCTACTAAGTGATAACTTTCAAATTCAGAGAAACCCCGGAATGAAAAATGGGCAATCCTGAGCCAAATCCTATTATTTTACGAAAATAAACAAAGGTTCAACAAGCGAGAATAATAAAAAAGGGATAGGTGCAGAGACTCAATGGAAGCTATTCTAACAAATGGGGTTGACTGTTGGTAAAGGAATCCTTATATCGAAACTCCAGAAAGGATGCAAGATATACCTATATAAAATATAAAATAAATAGGTATACTAATGAAAAACCAAAAAAGACGACTCGAACCCGTATTTTTTTTATTTATATGCAAAATCAATTTATATGAAAAATAAAAAGAATTGTTGTGAATCGATTCCAAGTTGAAGAAAGAATCGAATAGAATATTCATTAATCAAATCATTCACTCCATAGTCTGATAAATCTTTTGAAAAACTGATTAATCGGACGAGAATAAAGATAGAGTCCCGTTCTACATGTCAATATCAATACCGACAACAATGAAATTTATAGTAAGAGGAAAATCCGTCGACTTTAAAAATCGTGAGGGTTCAAGTCCCTCTATCCCCAACCCCAAAAAGCCCGTTTGCTATCTATTTATTTTATCCTACCCTTTTTGTTAGTGGTTCAAAGTTCCTTATGTTTCTCATTCATCCTATTCTTTTCCATTTTACAAGCGTATCCTAGCAGAATTTTGTTCTCTTATCACAAGTCTTGTGATATGATATATTGTGATATATATATGATATACGTACAAATCAACACCCTTGAGCAAGGAATACCTATTTGAATGATTCATAATCCATATCATTACTCATACTGAAATTTACAAAGTCTTCCTTTTAAAGATCCAAGAAATTCCCCTTTTAATTTAATACTTTTTCGTTTTTTTTTTTGTTTTCATTTTTAAGTGACATAGACCCAAGTCATCTAGTATTATGAGGATAATGCGTCGGTAATGGTCGGGATAGCTCAGTTGGTAGAGCAGAGGACTGAAAATCCTCGTGTCACCAGTTCAAATCTGGTTCTCGGCGTATGATTAATTTGTATGAGTATCTACTCTACAAATTAATTGATATAGATCGACATAATACATACTTATCTAGCTAGCTATCTGGAAGTAAACCCTCTCTTTATTTATTTTTTTTTTTTTTTTTGTTTCTATTTTTTAGATGAGCAAAGAGTCTATTATAATTATAATGTAGTAAAAAAAATAAATAATGTAGTAAAAGAAAAAAATTTCATTATCTTTCCTCTTCTTTTTTATTTGTTCACGCTGTGGCTCCTCACATTCAAAAAGAATGTTAATACTTCATACATATTTAATTAAAAAAAAAGATTAAAATAGTTGGTTGAAAGGCCCAACCAAAAGTCTGGTCTAGAGGAGTTCAAGGATAGAAATAACCAAGACTCATCTCAGCTACAGTACAAATAGAATCCGATTCCCTTTCATTTATTTATTTGTATTCTCTTTCATATTCCATTTCTTCATTCCTTTCTATGTGACTCTCTAGAGTTCATCTAAGTGATGTGCGCGATACAAAGTTCACGGTATAGAACCCTTGTTGTTCATCCTATTGTCTCGGCTCGTCCGAAATAAAATAAAAAGGTATCTTCAAAAATCGAGAATTTCAATGATGTATTGTCTTTTATTTCTTTTTATTTATTAGCCTATCCATAAGAATACGAATGAAACCTCAATTCCTCCGTTTGAGCTAGAAGAGAATGTACAAATATTCCTTGAATATTTGAAGTTGTAATTAGTTTCTTATCATTCAATGAGCGTCTTGTATTTCATAAAAATTGGGGGCAATGTAATCCTTACGTAAAGGCCACCCTATCCAACTTTCGGGCATTAAGATACGTTTCAGTCGTGGATGATTCTCATAAGAGATTCCCAACATGTCATAAGATTCTCGTTCTTGAAAATCCGCACTTTTCCAAACCCAGAAAACAGACGGAATTCTAGGGTTACTCCTTGGAGCAAATACTTTTATACATACTTCTTCCGGTTGATCTACACCATACTCTATTCTCGTAAGATGATACACACTGGCTAACAGTCCGCCTGGTGCTACATCATAAGCACATTGGGAACGTAGATAATTGTAACCATATACATATAAAATAACAGCAATGGAATGCCAATCCTCGGGCTTTATTTGTAAAGTCTCTATTCCTTGGTAATCGAAGCCCAAAGATCTATGAACTAGCCCGTGTTTGACTAGCCAAACAGACAAACGGCCCTGCATCTTTTTTATCTCTCCCGCACTTTTCTTTTTTATTTGTAATTTGTATAAGATAAGTATTTCACATTTACGATGAAATCGAATTTATGAAGATTAATTCGTTGTTTGTTATTCTGTTTCTGAATCCTACCTAATTCACTAATTCGTGGGAAGATATTGAACTTTTGTAGTTGAAAAATGTTTCAGGAGGAATCTCTGAAGTAGATGGTGGTTGATAGAGTAATCCTTGATTATAATTTCCAGTATGAGTACTGCGTACAAGACAAAACTTGTGATTGGTAGTAAAACACCGATCCCCCTGTTGAGATCTAATTCGATCTTCATAGATTTCGCGAGATATTTTCTTACGAAGTTTTGTTATAGCATCTATAACTGCCTCGGGTTTAGGGGGACAGCCCGGCAAATAGACATCCACAGGAATTAGCTTATCGACTCCCCGAACAGTACTATAAGAATCAGTACTGAACATCCCTCCTGTAATTGTACACGCGCCCATAGCAATAACATATTTAGGTTCGGGCATTTGTTCATATAATCTCACTAAAGAGGGAGCCATTTTCATTGTTACTGTTCCAGCTGTTAAAATTAGGTCCGCTTGTCTAGGACTCGATCTTGGGACCAGCCCATAACGATCAAAGTCGAATCGTGAGCCTATTAATGAAGCAAATTCAATGAAGCAACAACTGGTACCATAAAGAAGCGGCCATAAACTGGAGAGTCTTGACCAATTTGAAAGATCATTTAATGTAGTTGAAATAACTGAGTTTTGGGTTGTTCGATCAAGTAAGGGAAATTCAATGGAATTCATACTCAATGTTATTATTATTTTTACTTTTTTCTTTCTTTTTATTATCTGAATATTCAGGAACTAAGACCATTCCAATGCTCCTTTTCGCCATGCATAAACTGAACCAACAATTAGGATAAGCACGAAAATTAAAGCTTCTATGAATACGGGTACCCCCAATACATCGAAACTCATTGCCCATGGATAAAGAAAAACCGTTTCAACATCAAAAACAACAAAAACTAGAGCAAACATATAATAACGGATTCGAAATTGTAACCAAGCATCGCCCATTGGTTCTATACCCGATTCATAACTAGAAAGTTTTTCTGGACCCTTTCTAATCGGGGCTAAAACTCCAGAAATTAGAAATGCCAAAATAGGAATAGCACTTGATATTATTAGAAATGCCCAGAAAATATCATATTCGTAAAGCAGAAACATAGACGAACTCCTATGAATGTGAAAAATAGACCGGATTAGTCGATTCGACCTGGAATTCATTGTCAAGTCATCCACAACTGTTTGTTTAGTCAAACCAACAATTCAGTTTGATCGAATCGTCTAGTTTCGTTTGTTTGCTGTTGCGTTTTAAGATTTATTGATTGGAATTAATCCTATTTACATTTCACTTATTTCGATTTAATTTCGATATAGTACTAATTTGTATTCGATATAGTACTAATTTGTATAGTAATAGTATAAATAGATATTTATACTATTACATTTATACTATTACATAGATATTTATACTATTACTATATAGTATAGTAGAATACTATACAAATCCAAAACAAGTAAAACTTTTTTGTTTTCACTTCATTTCGTATTTTTCTAAATAAAAGGAATTCTAATATATAACTAATATCTAATATGTATTAGAAATAAAAAAAAAAAAAAAAAACCTTTTCTCTTTTCTATTATCTTATTATCTATTATATATATAGAATATATATAGAATATAGAATAAATTTATATATATATTATATAGTATATTATATAGTTATATATAGAATATAGAATAAATTTATATATAGTTATATATAGAATACATTTTTTATTTTCTATCTATATTTTATAGATATTATATCTTTTTATAGATATTATCTATATATATATTATCTATATATATATATTTAATATATATTATATATATTTATGAGATTCTGTTGAAATGCGCTTTTGTTTTCAGTTTCTGAGCGATCTCCCTGTGAGCGAGCTTATGGGAATGATTTTAACCAAGCAACTGGAAGCGACCAGTTCCAATCAACAAAGAATACAATAATTAGGAAAAAAACTATACAACTTTTTTTATTTGTATTTGGATATTCTTTATTGTTTTAGTTTGCTTTAGTTTTAAGAATATTATTTTCATTTCATTTTTATTAATTTAATAAATATTTTTTTATTAATTTAATAAATATTTTAAATTAATAAAATATAAAAATTAATAAAATATAAAAATTAATAAAATATAAAAATTAATAAAATATAAAATAAAAATATAAAATATAGGGCTATACGGACTCGAACCGTAGACCTTCTCGGTAAAACAGATCGAACTGATTATTATCAAAATGATTCGACCTATTTCAAAGACCCAACATGCATTTTTTTGCATTGGGCTCTTTCATTAACTGATAGAAATATCAGTTAGTCTACCATATATATATTTTTTCTCTTAGAAAAAAAAGGAAGATGGTTCCATGTGCTCTGATTCATTACTGATACAGGAGCACTACCAAAGTGTTTCAAAGAAGGGAAAGTTTATCTTGACGTAGGTCTGCTTCTGGCCTAGATCAACCTAAGTTAAATGAAGTCTCTATCATCCTGATTAAAAAATCAAAGATGAAACTTCATACACCTTAAGATTCATAGGACGAAAAGAGAATTTTTGAGGTCCTTATACTCATTATGCCTAGCATTGAATAGACTGGGTATTCGCCCTATCAATATCTCAAATCAATGATAGGTTCGATTCGGATCCTGCTCCTGCCTAAACGGCACCCGAATCGAACCAAACCATTTGTCAGGCTATTGTTCTCTTGTTTTGTTCCTTCAAAGTAATGGAGTAAGACATCGATTTCTCAAAAGGATCAATTTTTTTTGATTGCATGATAGACTCCCCTGAAAAACATTGGCGCGCGTGTAAACGAGGTGCTCTACCTAACTGAGCTATAGCCCTTGTGTTTGTGATACATATTTTATCATATTATTTAGATAATTTCTTGTCAAGATGAATATTACATGATCCAACATCATAATCATACCTTTTTGGTCGGTTTGATTGGTATTGCTTAGAAGTAATATCGGATTTATAATCCATCGATGTGATAGGTCCCTTTTCTTTCTCTTTATGATTCCTTATGATAATAAATGACCTACTTAACTCAGTGGTTAGAGTATTGCTTTCATACGGCGGGAGTCATTGGTTCAAATCCAATAGTAGGTAGAACTTATTAGATACCATTGATCCCGGTGTCTAATAAGTTTTTCTACCCACCTTCTTTTATTGATTTTCTATCTTTTTCATCCTATTCTATTTCCGTTTTCAATTTTCAAATTTTTCGTTAGATCAAATTTCACTATTTCACTTTTGATTGTATTTGATTCTATTTAATCAGCAGAATAAAAATGGGATGTAGAAACGAAAGTTCTGTTTATACGGAAATTCTTTCGATTAACCAACTAGTTACGAAATCGCGTTGATAGCCTTTACTCGTGTCCTAGCCCATCTGAGAGCTAGATTTGCCTCAATTGTTTGCCTCTTGCCTTCAGCTTTCCTCAAGTTAGCTTCCGCTATTTCAAGAGCTTGCTGAGCTTCTTGTGGATCAATGTCACTACCCTTTTCCGCATCCTTTCCAAAAATAGTGATTTCATTATTGACTATTCTAGCAAAACCACCCATCAGAGCCATCGTTAACCATTGGTCGTTAAGGCGTATTCTCAAAATACCTATATCTACAACTGTGGCAATAGGCGCGTGATTTGGTAATACGCCAATTTGTCCGCTATTAGTAGATAAAATGATTTCTTTCACTTCTGAATCCCAAACAATTCGATTATGGGTGAGTACGCAAAGATTTAAGGTCATTTATTCAATTTGCTCTCCATTTCTAAGTTCGTAGCCTTCGCAGTAGCTTCATCGATGTTACCTACCAAATAAAAGGCCTGTTCAGGAAGACCGTCTAATTCTCCGGAAAGGATCAATTGAAATCCTCTAATTGTTTCTGCTAGGCCAACATATTTCCCCGGGGAACCAGTAAATACTTCCGCTACGAAAAAGGGTTGTGATAAGAAACGCTCAATTTTTCGCGCTCTTGCTACGGTTAAGCGATCCTCTTCGGACACTTCGTCCAACCCCAGGATAGCTATAATGTCCTGAAGTTCTTTGTAACGTTGTAAGGTTTGCTTAACCCTTTGCGCAGTTTCATAATGTTCCTTTCCAACGATTCGAGGTTGGAGCATAGTTGACGTTGAGTCTAAAGGATCTACCGCTGGATAGATACCTTTGGCAGCTAATCCTCTTGATAGTACGGTAGTAGCATCTAAATGCGCAAATGTTGTGGCAGGGGCAGGGTCGGTCAAATCATCCGCGGGTACATAAACTGCTTGAATAGAAGTTATGGATCCCTCCTTGGTAGAAGTAATTCTTTCTTGTAAAGAACCCATTTCGGTACTAAGGGTGGGTTGATAACCCACAGCGGAAGGCATTCTACCCAATAAGGCAGATACTTCGGATCCCGCTTGGACAAAACGGAAGATATTGTCTATAAATAGAAGTACGTTTTGTTTATTAACATCTCGGAAATATTCCGCCATAGTTAGGGCAGTCAACCCAACTCTCATACGAGCTCCTGGCGGTTCATTCATCTGACCGTAGACTAAAGCCACTTTTGATTCCGCAAGATTTTGTTCATTAATTACTCCAGATTCTTTCATTTCCATGTAAAGATCATTTCCTTCACGAGTACGTTCACCTACTCCGCCAAATACGGATACACCCCCATGAGCTTTGGCAATGTTGTTGATCAATTCCATAATGAGTACTGTTTTACCTACCCCAGCTCCCCCAAATAGTCCGATTTTTCCTCCACGACGATAAGGAGCTAAAAGATCGACTACTTTAATTCCTGTTTCAAAAATAGATAATTTTGTATCTAATTGTATGAAAGCGGGCGCAGGTTTATGAATAGGGGATGTTGTGCGAGTATCTACAGGACCTAAATTATCAACGGGCTCCCCAAGCACGTTAAAAATTCGTCCTAGGGTCGCTCCGCCGACTGGAACACTTAGAGGAGCTCCCGTGTTAATCACTTCCATTCCTCTCATTAGACCATCTGTAGCGCTCATAGCTACAGCTCTAACTCGATTGTTTCCTAATAATTGCTGTACCTCACAAGTTACATTAATTTGTTGACCGATGGTATCTCGACCCTTAACTACCAAAGCGTTGTAAATATTAGGCATCTTGCCCGGGGGAAAGGCTACATCCAGTACTGGACCGATGATTTGAGAAATACGTCCCAGATTTTCTTTTTCAAGCGTGGAAACTCCAGGAACAGAAGTAGTAGGATTTATTCTCATAATAAAATAAAGTGAAATATGTCAATTTTTTTTTTCGAAAATTTTCTAATAAAAAAAATCTTCGACAGCAAGTTGATCGGTTAATTCAATAAGAAATGGGGATTAGCACTCGATTTCGTTGGTACCATCCAATTGAATGCAATTCAATTGGATTGTTTCCTTATTCAATGAAGGAATTTTTAAGTTCAACCAACCTATTTGCAAAATATCAAGTGGATAAATAAATAACAATTTTGAGAGAGTCTTTCATTTGTCTATCATTGTCTTTCATTTGTCTATCATTATAGGCAATACCATCCATATTATCTATGGAATTCGAACCCGAACTCTATTTACGATTCCTTATTTCTATCTCATTAGCCCTTATTTCATTTCGTATTTTATTTTAGCATATCGATTTTTTTTTACGTCCAACCTATCCCCCCTTTTTCCATCTATATTCCTTTTTTTTCATTTCATAAACGAATTACGCATATTTTCACATCTAGGATTTACATATACAACATATATTACTGTCAAGAGTGAATTTCTTATTCTTTCTTATTTCTTATTATTGAATTTATATTATTTCTTATTTTATATTATTTCTTATTATCTTATTATCTTATTATTGATTATTATTGACTATTGACTTATTATTGAATTTATATTATTATAGTATTATCTTATTATTGACTATTGACTTATTATTGAATTTATATATTTTATATTTAATTTATATATTTTATATATATATTTTATATTTATAATTCTAATTATAATTATATATTTATAATATTTCTATTTCATTTATTTCATTTTCATTTCGATTCAAAAAAAAAGTAAGGAATTCTAAACTTGAAAAACACGGATTGGGTTGCGCCATACATATGAAAGAATATAGAATATGAAAGAATATAGAATAATGATGTATTTGGCGAATCAAATACCATGGTCTAATAAGGAACCTTTCGGATTAGTTGATAATTTTTTGAAAGATTTCTTCGAAAAGGTTTCATTAACTCCTAATTTATGCCGAGCAGACCTTGTTGTTGCGAAAATTTTCAATTCATGAGTTGTAGGGAGGGGCTTATGTCACCACAAACAGAGACTAAAGCAAGTGTTGGATTCAAAGCTGGTGTTAAAGAGTATAAATTGACTTATTATACTCCTGAATATGAAGTCAAAGATACTGATATCTTGGCAGCCTTCCGAGTAACTCCTCAACCCGGAGTTCCGCCCGAGGAAGCAGGGGCAGCAGTAGCTGCTGAATCTTCTACTGGTACATGGACAACCGTGTGGACCGATGGGCTTACCAGCCTTGATCGTTACAAAGGGCGATGCTACCACATTGAGCCCGTTGCTGGAGAAGAAAATCAATATATATGTTATGTAGCTTACCCCTTAGACCTTTTTGAAGAAGGTTCTGTTACTAACATGTTTACTTCCATTGTGGGTAATGTATTTGGGTTCAAAGCCCTGCGCGCTCTACGTCTAGAGGATCTGCGAATCCCTCCTTCTTATACTAAAACTTTCCAAGGCCCGCCTCATGGCATCCAGGTTGAAAGAGATAAATTGAACAAGTACGGTCGCCCCCTATTAGGATGTACTATTAAACCTAAATTGGGGTTATCCGCTAAGAACTACGGTAGAGCAGTTTATGAATGTCTACGTGGTGGACTTGATTTTACCAAAGATGATGAGAATGTGAACTCCCAACCATTTATGCGTTGGAGAGACCGTTTCTTATTTTGTGCCGAAGCAATTTTTAAAGCACAGGCTGAAACAGGTGAAATCAAAGGGCATTACTTGAATGCTACTGCGGGTACATGTGAAGAAATGATTAAAAGGGCCATATTTGCCAGAGAATTGGGAGCTCCCATCGTAATGCATGACTACTTAACAGGTGGGTTCACTGCAAATACTAGCTTGGCTCATTATTGCCGAGATAATGGTCTACTTCTTCACATCCATCGCGCAATGCACGCAGTTATTGATAGACAGAAGAATCATGGTATGCACTTTCGTGTACTAGCTAAAGCTTTACGTCTGTCTGGTGGAGATCATATTCACGCTGGTACAGTAGTAGGTAAACTTGAAGGAGAAAGGGACATAACTTTGGGCTTTGTTGATTTACTACGTGATGATTTTATTGAAAAAGATCGAAGCCGTGGTATTTATTTCACTCAAGATTGGGTTTCTATACCAGGTGTTCTGCCCGTAGCTTCGGGGGGTATTCACGTTTGGCATATGCCTGCTTTGACCGAGATCTTTGGAGATGATTCCGTACTACAATTCGGTGGAGGAACTTTAGGACACCCTTGGGGAAATGCACCGGGTGCCGTAGCTAATCGAGTAGCTTTAGAAGCATGTGTAAAAGCTCGTAATGAGGGACGTGACCTTGCCCGCCAGGGTAATGAAATTATCCGCGAGGCTGGCAAATGGAGTATGGAACTAGCTGCTGCTTGTGAAGTATGGAAGGAGATCAAATTTGAATTCGAAGCAATGGATACTTTAGATAAATAAAATTTGAATTCGAAGCAATGGATACTTTGTAATCCAGTAATTACTGTTGGTTTGTTGAATTGCAATTAAACTCGGCCCAATCTTTTACTAAAAGGATTGAGCCGATCCTAAAGATTGGTGTATTCTTTTCTATCCTATTCGTTCCGTGTTGGAATAGAAACTTATTGTATTAGTAGACGAGATTTTATTGTATTAGTAGACGATATTTTACGAAAAAGGTTCTTGATAGGAGAAAAATTTCTTTTTTCAATTTTTTCAGTGCGAATTTTACACAACATAGGGAAATCGCTATTTCTAATTGAAAATTTATATTTATAATTGAAAAGAAAAAAGTAAAGTATCATATATCATATATAATGAACTGATACTCCAGGTTCTCACAAACGAGAATCCTTTACTTCAATATTCACTCATTATTAGTTTAATGATTGTATCCATTATGCGTATTCCGATAGGAAATAAATGATTTTTTTTTTTTCATCAAATGACTATTCATCTATTATACTTTACATCTAAATAGAGGCAAGAAAACTCTATGGAAAAATTATGGTTCAATTTTATCTTGTCTAAGGGGGAATTAGAATACAGATGTGGGCTAAGTAAATCAATGGATAGCCTTGGTCCTATTGAAAATACTAGTGTAAACGAAGACCCGGTTAGAAATGATATGGATAAAAACATTCATGGTTGTAGTGACAGCTCTAGTTATTACAGTAAGGTTGATCATTTAGTTGGCGTCAAAGACATTCGGAATTTCATTTCTGATGACACCCGAATTAGGGTTTTAATTAGGGATAGTAATCAGGATAATGATAGTAATCAGGATAATTATTCTCTATATTTTAATAGTGAAAATCAAATTTTTGAGATTGACAATGACGATCCCCACTATGATTTTAACTTGTATGATACTAACTATAGTTGGAATAATCACATTAAGAGTTGTATTAACTCTTATCTTCGTTCTCAAACCTGTATTGATAGTTCCATTTTAAGTGGTAGTGACAATTACAATGATAGTTATATTTATAATTGCATTTGTGGTTACATTTGTGTTGAAGGTGGAAATAGTAGTGAAGACAATGGTTTAACTCTAAAAGAAAGTTGCGCAAATGGTAATGATTTAACTCTAAAAGAAAGTTGCGCAAATGGTAATGATTTAACTCTAAAAGAAAGTTGCGCAAATGGTAATGATTTAACTCTAAAAGAAAGTTGCGCAAATGGTAATGATTTAACTCTAAAAGAAAGTTGCGCAAATGGTAATGATTTAACTCTAAAAGAAAGTTGCGCAAATGGTAATGATTTAACTCTAAAAGAAAGTTGCGCAAATGGTAATGATTTAGAAAGGCCTAAAGATTTCAAGCATTTGTGGGTTCTATGCGAAAATGAAGATTGTTATGGATTAAATTATAAGAAATTTCTTAAGCCAAAAATGAATATTTGTGAATACTGTGGATATCATTTGAAAATGAGTAGTTCAGATAGAATCGAACTTTCGATTGATCCAGGTACTTGGGATCCTATGGATGAAGACATGATCTCTCTGGATCCCATTGAATTTCAGTATGACGAAGATGGTATTGATTATGATCCATTTCAGTCTGACGAAGATGGTATTGATTATGATCCATTTCAGTCTGACGAAGATGGTTCTGACGAAGCTGACGAAGATGGTTCTGACGAAGCTGACGAAGATGGTTCTGACGAAGCTGACGAAGATGGTTCTGACGAAGCTGACGAAGATGGTTCTGACGAAGCTGACGAAGATGGTTCTGACGAAGCTGACGAAGATGGTTCTGACGAAGATGGTATTGATTATGATCCATTTCAGTCTGACCAAGAAGAGCCTTATATGGATGGTATTGATTCTGATCCATTTCAGTATGACGAAGATAAAGTTCAGTATGACGAAGATAAAGTTCAGTATGACAAAGATAAAGTTCAGTTTGACAAAGATAAAGTTCAGTATGACAAAGATAAAGTTCAGTTTAACAAAGATAAAGATGGTATTAATTATGATCCATTTCAGTTTAACAAAGATAAAGATGGTCTTGATTCTGATCCATTTCAGTATGACGAAGATAAAGTTCAGTATGACAAAGATAAAGTTCAGTTTGACAAAGATAAAGTTCAGTTTGACAAAGATAAAGTTCAGTTTGACAAAGATAAAGATAAAGATGGTATTGATTATGATCCATTTCAGTTTGACAAAGATAAAGATGGTATTGATTCTGATCCATTTCAGTATGACGAAGATGGTATTGATTCTTATCCGTTTGAGTATGACGAAGATGGTATTGATTCTGATCCGTTTGAGTATGACGAAGAGCCCTATAAAGATCGTCTTGATTCTTATCAAAGAGAGACAGGATTAACTGAGGCTATTCAAACAGGTACGGGTCAACTAAACGGTATTCCTATAGCAATCGGGGTTATGGATTTTCAGTTTATGGGGTGGTAGTATGGGATCCGCAGTAGGCGAGAAAATCACCCGTTTGATCGAATATGCTACCAATAATTTTTTGCCTCTTATTCTAGTGTGTGCTTCCGGAGGAGCACGCATGCAAGAAGGAAGTTTGAGCTTGATGCAAATGGCTAAAATATCTTCTGCTTTATATGATTATCAATCAAATAAAAAGTTATTTTATGTATCAATTCTTACATCTCCTACTACTGGTGGAGTGACCGCGAGTTTTGGTATGTTGGGGGATATCATTATTGCTGAACCCAATGCCTATATTGCATTTGCGGGTAAAAGAGTAATTGAGCAAACATTGAATATAACAGTACCTGAAGGTTCACAGGAGGCTGAATATTTATTCCATAAGGGTTTATTCGATCCAATCGTACCACGTAATCCTTTAAAGGGTGTTCTGAGTGAGTTATTTCAGTTCCACGGTTTTTTTCCTTTGAATCAAAATTCAATCAAGTAGAGTCTTAAGTTAAATTATTTTCTTTGTAGTGAAAAGGCAGTTAGTTAGTTTATCAGAATCAAAGTCAAAGCCCGCATAATGGGCTTTGACTTTGTGACATAAAATGGAATTGTCGAAAAACGAATTTTATCTTGCTCTATTGCGTATGTTTATATAATTCAAATATAGAAAAAATATAAATATAGAGTTTTGCATCTTTCTATATCTCCCGAGAATTCTATTTTTACTAAAAATCCCTGTTCTTGGATCGGATTCTAACGAATCGAATCTTTCGACAATTTGTAATAAACTCTTTCTCAATTTGTAATAAACTCTTTCTTTATTAAATTCAAATTAGAAATTAAAATTAGAAGACAAGAACAATAGAATAATAATAATAAGAAAAGTAGGAATAAAGTAAGATAATAAAGAAAGTGGATTATCTTATCATACACCTATTTTATTTCATTTAGAAAGATGGGCAAGTCCCTTTATTTAATTCTACATTCCTTGCACTTATTAGATAAGATATATATATTAGATATATATACTCGCTTAGATATACTTAGTATTTAGATATACTTAGTATTTAGATATACTTAGTATAATATTTAGATATACTTAGTATTTAGATATACTTAGTATAATATTTAGATATACTTAGTATTTCGATATACTTAGTATAATATTTAGATATACTTAGTATAATATACGAATTATAATATAATTATTATAAGATATATTTATAACTAACTTTATAACTAACAATATAACAATAACAGGTACGAATATTAAATTGAGGTACCCATTTTATGACAATTCCCTCTATTTTTGTGCCTTTAGTAGGCCTAGTATTTCCGGCAATTGCAATGGCTTCTTTATCTTTGTATGTTCAAAAAACTAAGATTTTTTAGATTCGATGGGGCCAAGGCCAAGACCAAATCTTATCTATTTTTTTTTTCACGACTTAGATGCCACGGATATCTATTTAGTAGAATATTGTATAACATCCATCCGGCTTCCCCGAACATAAATGAAAAAGCTCCTCTTATGCATACGTAAACATGATATAGGGGTAAATGAATTATAGCAAGTGGATCGGTACCGGACGAATGTATGAAATTAAAGTCTATATATCTAGTAGATCTGTATAGGGGATCATATAAAGGGGATGATTTTAGATCTAAGCAATTTGATGAATTACTTCTAAAAGTTCATATCAAAATAGCACTAGTTGATGAGAGTTACTTCGGAAACAAAAAAAGTAAAGTCAAATTTTTTTGCTTATTTTCTCAATTCCAATAAAATGCAACTGGATCTAGTATGTATGAGTTGGCGATCAGAATCTATATGGATAGAATTTATAGTGGGGTCTCGAAAAACAAGCAATTTCTGCTGGGCCTTTATTCTTTTTTTTGGTTCATTAGGGTTTTTATTAGTTGGAACTTCTAGTTATCTTGGTAGGAATTTGATATCTTTATTTCCGTCTCAGCAAATAGTTTTTTTTCCACAAGGAATCGTGATGTCTTTCTATGGGATCGCGGGTCTCTTTATTAGTTCCTATTTGTGGTGCACGATTTTTTGGAATGTAGGTAGTGGTTATGATCGATTCGATAGAAAAGAGGGAATAGTATGTATTTTTCGTTGGGGTTTTCCTGGAAAAAATCGTCGCATCTTTCTACGATTCCTTATGAAAGATATTCAGTCCATCAGAATAGAAGTTAAAGAGGGTATTTATGCTCGGCGTGTCCTTTATATGGAAATCAGAGGCCAGGGGGCCGTTCCCTTGACTCGTACTGATGAGAATTTGACTCCACGAGAAATTGAGCAAAAAGCTGCTGAATTGGCCTATTTTTTGCGTGTACCGATTGAAGTCTTTTGAAATGAATTGCAGAATAAATGCTTTCTCGGCAGGAGGAAAAAACTCAAGACAAGAAGCCTCTTTTTTCTATAGCAGAACTAAACTGAAGTTTCTTAAGAATGCCCACTCGAACCAAAGAAGACGTATACGGAAGAGTCATAACATAAAACAAAACTGTTTTTTTTTTTTTGTCCACAAAAATTGTTTTTTATGCGTCTGTAAATGTAAAACCACTCAACTTAATTCAGTAACAAAACAAGCAAGAAATCGAAATAATGGATTCATCTCATATATCAAAGTATTTCGAAATATTTAACTTTTTATTTTCAATATTTGGAGTTGATACGTTAGATACAGATAGATTATATCTTGTAAATTTTCTCTACTTTCCTTTTGTCAATCAGCCCCTCCCCTTTTATCCTTTCTTTTGTGCTCCTTAAGAACTAAACAAGTAGATTTCTTTCTTATAACATAATGATAAATGTAATGATAACTTTTCTGTCTTTTTTTGTCACTCATTTTTGATCATCATAATATTTTTCATAATTTTTTTTTTTTCAATTATTCCCGGACTCTAGACTATATACAGTCTAGATAACCCGCGAAAATTTTTCGACATATTTGATTGATATCTTGATATAGACAGGGAGCTCCTTCGTCTCAAAATCTGAATAGAATAATCTTTATTATTTGAAGCGGTTCTTTCGGGCAGTTATCGAAAGAGGGCAATTGCTTCGAATTTGATCAATTGAGATATCTGGAAACAATAATATATATATATATTTCATTCGAACATTCGAATTCAAAGTGGATTCTTATTTTCTATTTCTGTACTCTTTTTAGATTCAAGGACTAAGCACTGAATCAAAAAAAAAAAAAACAGAGAATAGATTCATGGGCCCCTACCTTATAATTTATCTTATAATTTATAATATAATGAAAGTCATGCTTGATAGAAAGATTAGATCACATAAAGTCAACGAATGAGGTGGGTTCATTAACAATTCACAGATGAAAAAATGGCAAAAAAGAAAGCATTCACTCCCCTTCTATATTTTGCATCTATAGTATTTTTGCCCTGGTGGATCTCTCTCTCATTTAATAAAAGTCTGAAATCTTGGATTACTAATTGGTGGAATACTAGGCAATCCGAAACTTTTTTGAATGATATTCAAGAAAAAAGTATTCTAGAACAATTCATAGAAGTAGAGGAACTCCTCCTGTTGGACGAAATGATAAAAGAATACCCGGAAACACATCTACAAAAACTTCGTATAGGAATCCACAAAGAAACGATCCAATTGATCAAGATGCACAATGAGGATCGTATCCATACGATTTTGCACTTCTCGACAAATCTAATCTGTTTCGTTATTCTAAGTGGTTATTCTATTTTGGGTAATGAAGAACTTGTTATTCTTAACTCTTGGGTTCAAGAATTCCTATATAATTTAAGCGACACAATAAAAGCTTTTTCTATTCTTTTATTAACTGAGTTCTGTGTCGGATTCCATTCGCACCACGGTTGGGAACTAATGATTGGCTATATCTACAAAGATTTTGGATTTGCTCATAATGATCAAATTATATCTGTTCTTGCTTGTACCCTTCCAGTCATTCTAGATACAATTTTTAAATATTCGATCTTTCGTTATTTAAATCATGTATCGCCGTCACTTGTAGTTATTTATCATTCACTGACTGACTGAAAAATGATTCACGGATTCAATTAGAATCTTTCTTACTTTGTATATAAGCAAAGAATGCAAAGTCGTACTTACTTTACTCTTTCTACCCATCAGGGGAATACAATTCCTCCTCTATTTCAGTAAATTTTTTTTTTTTTCAGTAAAAGTAAATAGCAGAATCGTGGATAGGGAACTATACTAGTGACCTACCTAATTTTATTGTAGAAATTTTCGGGATCAATGATTGTACCATGCAAACTAGAAATACTTTTTCTTGGATAAAGGAGGAGATTACTCGATCCATTTCCGTATCGCTCATGATCTATATAATAACCGGGGCATCCATTTCAAATGCATATCCCATTTTTGCGCAGCAGGGGTATGAAAATCCACGAGAAGCAACTGGGCGTATTGTATGTGCCAATTGCCATTTAGCTAATAAACCCGTGGATATTGAGGTTCCACAAGCGGTACTTCCTGATACTGTATTTGAAGCGGTTGTTAGAATTCCTTATGATATGCAACTGAAACAAGTTCTTGCTAATGGTAAGAAAGGGGCTTTGAATGTGGGTGCTGTTCTTATTTTACCGGAGGGGTTTGAGTTAGCCCCACCTGATCGTATTTCGCCCGAGATGAAAGAAAAGATAGGCAATCTGTCTTTTCAGAACTACCGCCCCACTCAGAAAAATATTCTTGTGATAGGTCCTGTTCCTGGTCAAAAATATAGTGAAATCACCTTTCCTATTCTTTCCCCAGACCCTGCTAGTAATAAGGATGTTCATTTCTTAAAATATCCCATATACGTAGGCGGAAATAGGGGAAGGGGTCAGATTTATCCCGACGGGAACAAAAGTAACAATACAATTTATAATGCTACGGCAACAGGTATAGTAAGCAAAATCATACGAAAAGAAAAAGGGGGGTACGAAATAACCATAACGGATGCATTGGATGGACATCAAGTGGTTGATATTATCCCCCCAGGACCAGAACTTCTTGTTTCAGAGGGTGAATCTATCAAACTTGATCAACCATTAACAAGTAATCCTAATGTGGGTGGATTTGGTCAGGGGGATGCAGAAATAGTACTTCAAGATCCACTACGTGTCCAAGGCCTTTTGTTCTTCTTGGCATCTATTGTTTTTGCACAAATCTTTTTGGTTCTTAAAAAGAAACAATTTGAAAAGGTTCAAGTGTCCGAAATGAATTTCTAGATCCGTGGATTTATCAACATCAAATTTGTAAAAAAGAACAAATTCTTCCTGGCAATTAGGTTAGGTATGATGAAAAAAGTATGAAAAGTCTTTTGCTTGTTTATATTCTTTCTCTAGGAATTACTTTTACCGCATTCAAAATCTGTATATTGTGAAGAAGACTATTTGTCTTTACCCCTTCTTTTCTTTTTTCAATCTAAATGGGAGGGGTGTAATTATATCCCTATTGTCAGATTGAAATGTCACAGAATGGGTTTTGTTTTCTAAATTCAATTTGATTAGATACTAAACATAAGATAAGTAAGCGGAGAATAGAAAGGAAGGATAAATGAGGGGAACAAATAATTACAGGGAGTATTCTTCGTCTTCCTAGCCTTCGGCACAAGAAAAGGATGTGTAAAATTCCTTTTCTTGTGTCGAAATAATAACAATTCCGGATCCCATTCGTCAAAGATTTCTATTCTTAGTTTATATTTTTCCAGATTTTTCAGAACCCTTTATTTTTTTAGATTTACTTATAATAGATAATAGATTATAATAGATAATAGAATAAGTAATAAAGTAATCGAATAAGTAATAAGGATAATATAATAAGTATAAAATAAGTATAAATAAGTATAAAATAAGTATAAGTATAAATAAGTATAATATAATATAATAAGTAATGGACAACCAAAAAAAAGAGAAGGAATCCTTTTTTTTATAAATATAAAATAGAAGCAAGGCGATGAACTTATAAAAAAATTTCAAACTTTGATGAAATACTAAAATAAATAGAGTAAGGTTAGACTAGTCTAGAAAGGGTTTGCTTGATATCTGGTCGACAGAAAAAAAAAAGAAATATTAAAATTAAATATTAAAATATTAAAATTAAATATTAAAAAAAATTAAATATTAAAATTAAATATATATTGTGATTGTGTCATCCAGGAAAAGGAAATTGAGTGATTCCTTTTTTTCTTCTAACCTTGAAAGTATCGATAGATACTATCGAAGAACAGATGCTATGAATCAATTAATCGAGTTCATTTTTCAAAAACATCATCGGAAAAAGTGATCTATTTGTTGTCATTTATATTTATACGAACAAAATATTATGATCATTAAGAATTCAACGGGACCCCTCCTCGCGAATCAGACAAAGAAAGAGGAGGCGGGCCCCGTTGAGTTCTTACACTTTCATGCCTATAACTTAGTTCATCCCATTATTACATATTACAGGGACGAACCCAATCCAGAATATGAACCATAAAAGAAAATACCTATTAAACCGATCACAGGAATACCAGTTACCGTACCTATTATCCAAAGAGGAATCCTTCCAGTAGTATCGGCCATTTATCCCGCTTCCCTCCACATTTCATCAAGTGGTCATGCTAAAGACATAAACAGTCATAGATAATTATGAGATGCAATCCTTCCGAATGGGATAAGAGAATTCCTACTATTATTTAGTATTCTACTACTCTTTTTTTCTTAATTGAAGAAATAATTGGAAAATAAAACAGCAAGTACAAAAATGAGTAATAACCCCCAGTAGAGACTGGTACGATTCAATTCAACATTTTGTTCGTTCGGGTTTGATTGTGTCATAGCTCTATAATTAATTCGGATTAGGTTTATCGTTGGATGAACTGCATTGCTGATATTGACCCCAAAAAAGAAACGGTAGGTACAGCTAGTCCGTGAACAGCCAACCATCGCACTGTAAAAATTGGATAGGTTCGATCTATGGTCATTGGGTCCTCCTAAAAAGATCTACTAAATTCATCGAGTTGTTCCAAAGAATCAAAACGGCCGGTTATTAATGGAATTCCTTGTCGGCTCTCTGTAAAATACTCGTTTGGACGAGGGCTTCCAAACACATCATAAGCTAAACCTGTGCTGACGAATAACCAACCCGCAATGAATAGGGAAGGTATAGTAATACTATGAATGATCCAGTATCGAATACTGGTAATAATATCAGCAAAAGAACGTTCTCCTGTGCTTCCAGACATGCTGAGCTCCGCATATTCTTGTAGGGGATCGATTCCGTAAAAGATGAGATCAGTAAACGGAAATTCACTGAAATTCAATCTTTGTGAGATCGTCAATATTGTACCAAAGGTATTTTTAGAGTATACCGAATCAGTATAGCTATCCTTCTTCTGACACAGCAACGCAATTTCAAACAGTATATCGACATGAAGTGCTAGATAATTTCTTTCTTCTTCTTGCTTGTCGATGTATAACCACGTATCATGCGATAGAAAATTCCTCAAATTCCTGGAATATAATATAGGGGATTCTATTATTGGTTTGGGGCTAGAAACGGAAGATCAGGTAACCCGTGAATCCAACAAGTTTATAATAATTCATGAAGGAAATTATCATATTTCCGCAAGTCAATTAGATGCGAAATCTAAAAATTGACTTTTTTTCGTAATTGCATAAGAGGTTTTGTTTTTTGTTGTAAGCCCTCCTTTTTTTATTTTAAGGAATTGCTTAGTCGTCTAGTAACAAGTAAGAGTAGTCGATAGTATTAGATATAGATAAAAAAAAGAGCAAGGAATAAAAAAAAAATTCTACTAATCAATATTTGTGAGGCGGCCTTTCTTGTATTCTTGTATTAGATCCAAAGGTTTTTTCTTGACCTAACTACAAAGATGATGAATCTATTTCTTTTTCTTTTCTACTCTTGTCCTGCCGCTCTATTTTTGTGAATACCGTTTAGAATGATTGATGAATCAAAAAATTTCAATTGAACTTATTCTTTCAATTGGTATTTTTGCTTATCCCCGTCTCTTTTAAAAATTGAAACTTAGGTAAGTGCTTTATAAACATATGTATAAAAAGAACATATTTCATTTAGCTCCTTCATGCCTACTCTAACTAGTTATTTCGGTTTTTTACTAGCGGCTTTAACTATAACCTCAGCTCTATTTATTGGTCTGAGTAAGATACGACTTATTTGAAAATTAATTGAATGAACGAACAATTAATAAAAACAAAGTTTTCTGTCCTATTCCATATATTCTATAGTTCCTTACCGTGTTAATTATCAATTATTAGTTATTGATATTCATGGGCAATAGAGATTAATATTTAGGGATAGATATTACCTTTCTTTTTCTCCTTTCAAATAAATTGAAATGATTGAAGTTTTTCTATTTGGAATCGTCTTAGGTCTAATTCCTATTACTTTGGCTGGATTATTCGTAACCGCATATTTACAATACATACGTGGTGATCAGTTGGACCTTTGATTAATTAACATCTCTTTTTTTGACTGACCCCTTTAATTTTAATTTAATTAATTTAATTCAAGGAGGTCAAATTCGAATTGCTGTTCAATTTTTTTTTTTTTTTTTTTTTTTTCAGTTCGGTGTAATTTTCGACTTAACAAGAGCGGAATCACGCTCTGTAGGATTTGAACCTACGACATTGGGTTTTGGAGACCCACGTTCTACCGAACTGAACTAAGAGCGCTTTCTTATCATAATAAATAAGACTGTAAAAAAGAGGATTCTTTTATTTTATAACCCCAATACATCGTGCACACCTATACTATCATATATCATATATAATATGAGAAAATGATAGATTATGTATGCTTAATTTTAATCAATCTAAAACTAAAATGGCTCCCTCCTTACTGCTCAAAGGAGAAGTAATAGGTAGGGATGACAGGATTTGAACCCGTGACATTTTGTACCCAAAACAAACGCGCTACCAAGCTGCGCTACATCCCTTTCAATTGGCCTACGATGTTATTGTAGAGAATCCCTGTCTTGTTTTCCACACCCTTATTTCATCTATTGATATACAAAAATTATCTTTCCATTTCCTCTTTTTGGTCTCATATCATATAACAACCATATAATGAATAATAAATGAATCTTTTTGGCGGGAATTCTCAGGCAGAAAGGGACCTATTTTGCTGTTTTAAGAAAAGGAAAATCTTATCTATCGAATCATTGTACATTTAAATTTTAATTTTGAATTAGGAATTCCGGGTACAAATATACAAATACAAGTGGTCTTTAACCACACATACATGTGATTATATATGTATTACCATAATGTATGTAATACGATAAAGAAGGAGGATTTTAAATGCGAGATCTAAAAACATATCTTTCCGTAGCACCGGTACTAAGTACTCTCTGGTTCGGTTCTTTAGCGGGTTTATTGATAGAGATCAATCGTTTCTTCCCGGATGCGTTAACATTCCCTTTTTTTTAATTCTAGTTATTGTCGCGGGACGGGGTGAAAAAGATTAGATCGATATACAATCAAATATCTGTGACTAATCTCTCGCCCCCCCTTGACTTTAGTTGTTTTTAGAATTATAATTATATAAGAAATGAATTCTAATTATATAAGAAATAATTCTATTTAGTTTTTTTAGAATTCTAATTATATAAGAATTATATAAAATAAATAAGGAAGGTAGAACGAAAAAAGTGGATTGAACCTCAACAAAACTTGGGTTCAAGCTCCAATTAAATTACTAGTAGAGCGAAAAGAGAAATGTGGCTGGAACAACAGTATCCTACAAGATACTTAAAGAAAATACCGTACTGTGATTCTAAATCGAGTTAGAAATCATTGTATTACTTATTTACTATTAGTATAATACATATTGATTTACTATATTGATTGCAATTGATTGCAACGAAATCTTTCAGGATTTGGTTTTGAGTTAGCAACTTTTATTTATTTATTTTCATTCCTTTCTTCTTCACTTTTGATCGGAAAATAGAAGAGTTGGGTGAATTAAAAACTCAAAGGGGGTTCATGGCCAAGAGTAAAGATGTCCGAGTAACGATTATTTTGGAATGTACCAGTTGTGTTCGAAACGTCGTTAATAAGGAATCAACGGGCATTTCCAGGTATATTACTCAAAAAAATCGACACAATACGCCTAGTCGATTGGAATTGAAGAAATTCTGTTCCTATTGTTACAAACATACAATTCACGGGGAGATAAAGAAATAAATCGAATCAAGTACTCGTATGTCAACCCTTCCCGAGAATATGAGAAAATAGGACATTAGGTATTTAGGTAACATTAGGTATTTAGTATGAGAAAATAGGACATTAGGTATTCAGGTATAATAATATATATTATATAATATATTAAGTAATATTAAGTATATAATTAGTTAGATATAATATATAACTAATATATAACAAATATTTTATTTATATATTAGTCTATATTTGTATTTCCTTGTCTATTCCACGCTTTCTTTTTAAAGTGAAGTTTTTAGTTTTAAATTATTCGATATGCACGTTAATAAATTTTTAACCTTTTTAACCTGGTATATGATTGTATCAATATTCTTTTATTTTTTTTTATTCTATTTTTTATTTAGTTCTTATTTTTTTAATAATTTTTTTCTTTATTCTCGAGTCAATTATTTATTTTTTTAGTTTACCGTCTTCGAATGATTTTTAGTTTACAGTCTTCGAATGATTAGGAGTTGGATTTTCATTGATTAGGAATTAGATTTTTAATATCACTAACTATTTTTTTTTTTATTTTCTATTCGTGCATAATGATTATTTTAATATTGTTAATTTTAATATTGTTGTTAATTTTAATATTGTTAATATTGTATTATTTATTATATTGTATGATTTATTCATTACTATATTTTTTAGTTATTACTATATTTTGTATTTATTACTATATTTCATTATTTATTTCTTATTTTATTAATTATTTATTATTTTCGTGTCGGTTCTATATATATTTATAAATTATATTTATTTATTATTTATGTATTATCACAGTTATAGATATTTATTTAAATTATATTTATATATTAAATATATTAAAATATTAAATTATATTTATATTTTATATATTAAATATATTAAAATATGAAATTATATTTATATATATTTATAAATTATATTTATTTATTATTTATGTATTATCACAGTTATAGATATTTATTTAAATTATATTTATATATTAAATATATTAAAATATTAAATTATATTTATATTTTATATATTAAATATATTAAAATATGAAATTATATTTATATATTAAATATATTAAAATATGAAATTATATTTATATATTAAATATATTAAAATATGAAATTATATTTATATATTAAATATATTAAAATATGAAATTATATTTATATATTAAATATATTAAAATATGAAATTATATTTAAATAAATATCTATAAATAATATAATAATAAAATAAACTAATAAAATAAACAAATAAATAATAAATAAATAATTAAAATAAACTAATAAAATAAACAAATAAATAAGAAATAAATAATAAATAAATAATACAATAATAAAAAAAACAAAGCAAATCGTATTTATTCTATTAATTCTATAATTTGAATTTGATCCGATCAAAATAGGATTTTAGAAAAGGATAGGATAGGATTATTTTTAGAAATAAGGAATAAAGAAATGATGGATAAATACAAGCGATCTTTTCGTAGGCGTTTGCCCCCGATCCAATCGGGGGATCGAATTGATTATAGAAACATGAGTTTAATTAGTCGATTTATTAGTGAACAAGGAAAAATCTTATCTAGGCGAGTAAATAGATTGACTTTAAAACAACAACGATTAATTACTATTGCTATAAAACAAGCTCGTATTTTATCTTCGTTACCCTTTATTAATAATGAGAAACGATTTGAAAGAAGGGAGTCGACCGCTAGAACTAGAACCAGAAATGAGAAACGATTTGAAAGAAGAGAGTCGACCGCTAGAACTACTGCTCTTAGAACCAGAAATAAATAGGCTTACCCTTCAATTGACTCAAAATTATCAAACGTAGACTGATGCTTTATTCAAAAAATCTGATAATCAAAATTGTCGTGTCGTAAGAAAAAAGAAATAAATAAAAGAATCGAATCGGGTTGGGGAAGAAAAATAAATTTTTTTTTTTTTTATTGAGCGTCTTCGCTCATCTTGTTTTCTTGTTTTGATGACCTTATCAGAATTTTTTTATCATATTAATTTCTACTCTACCTCCCTCGAGTTCATTCTCGAGGGAACCCCATTTCATTTAAAGCATTTCGGTGGATTCCTTCCGATCTCCTTATTTTATAATCTCGTTGGAAATCATATAAAGACAATTCCTATTTGAGATAGCTATTTGTGCAAGTATTTTACGATTAAGAAGCAACTGTTTCTTGTACCGATTTTTTATTAATCTACTATAATTATAGGATACCCCCATTCCTCGAATTCCTGCATTTATTCGAGTGATCCACAAACGACGAAAATATCTTTTTTTCCTATCTCTATCCCGATCAGCCGAAACCAAAGCTCTTACTCTTTGTCTCCGAGCTATATATCCCTCTTTCATTCTGGTCATTGAATAAAAGAAATTTTGATGAATAACTAATTCTTTCTTTCAGTTATTCTTTTCTAGTCTATTAATAACAAAACGGATTCTTCCAATGTATAAAATAAAAATTCCAATGGCTTTTGCTACTATAACCGTCCCGCCCACGATTTTTCCTTTTTTCTAGGCATTTCATTTCGCCTTGAAATAAGAAATTGTATTGATACTAGGTATCAAAAAAAGCATATTAACTAAAATAAAGGAGTAAATAGAAATGGATAAATAAATAGTGGGTTCCATCGTTTCTATGGTTACTTCTTAAACGGTGAGGTCCCCTCTATACACCGGAGCTCATTCCTTCATTTAACATTTAATTGGTAACTTGTACAGTTCACACTCTTCGGCTCTACTCATAAATTTTTCAGTAATAGATCTTTCACAACGAGATCTATCTTATACAGTAACGGTATGTAATTAGGAGGATTAATTGGGTAGCTGACCCTGTTAGTCCGTTCTTTGCAAGAGTCGAAGCATAATCTTTTTGCTTTTTAAATAGGATTTTCCCCGCTTAATGGATAAGCATTTGCTACCAATGGGGAATTTTTAAAAAATTCCAAGATTGGATTTGCGCCAATGGAAACCATAAATTTCATACACAATAGAAGGATATGGTAGATCTATCTTTTTTAGATAGTGAACGGAAGAACCCCATTCTATTCACTGGTACTGATCGTTGATACTGAAAAATTGTTTCCTTTTTCTCAGCCCATGATCTGAACAAGTCGCACATACACCCTAGTACATCTTCCTCGGCGCTGAGGACATCCCCGAAGAGCAGGGGCTTTCGTGACATTTCTAATTGGCTGTCTTGCATTTCTAATAAGTTGTTTAATAGTTGGCATGCTGAATCATATACAATCATATACATAATAGACTGGTTTAGATCGATCCTAACCAGATGATTATGAATTACTTCTTTTTCTCTTTAATAGATTAATAAAATATTAATCTATTAAAGAGAAAAAGAAGGAAAGGAATAAGAGGGATTAAATCAATCTAAATCAAAATTAAATGGTGTTCCATTGTCGTCAAATGGTGGTCTTCCATTGCCATTGTCGTCAAATGGTGGTCTTCCATTGCCATTGTCGTCAAATGGTGGTCTTCCATTGCCATTGTCGTCAAATGGTGGTCTTCCATTGCCATTGTCGTCAAATGGTGGTCTTCCATTGCCATTGTCGTCAAATGGTGGTCTTCCATTGCCATTGTCGTCAAATGGTGGTCTTCCATTGCCATTGTCGTCAAATGGTGGTCTTCCATTGCCATTGTCGTCAAATGGTGGTCTTCCATTGCCATTGTCGTTAACTAGTCTCCATTTTTTATTCACTATAGGTTTGTTATTCACTATAGGTTTGTTATTCACTATAGGTTTGTTATTCACTATAGGTTTTTCATTCACTATAGGTTTTTCATTCACTATAGGTTTTTCATTCACTATAGGTTTTTCATTCACTATAGGTTTGTTATTCACTATAGGTTTTTCATTCACTATAGGTTTTTCATTCACTATAGGTTTTTCATTCACTATAGGTTTTTCATTCACTATAGGTCTCGATTCTGTACGCACTATATGATCCACAATTCCATGATCTTTGGCTTCTTTTGCTGACATAAAATTATCTCTTTCCATGTCTTTGTTTATAACCCATCGGGGCTGGCCCGTTCTTTGTACATAAGCCTCTATGATGTCTTCTTGCATTTTCATTACTTCGTCTGTTTCCATGACCCAGTCTTTGAAGCCATCATCCTTAAGCATACTAATAGGTTGATGGATCATTACCCTGATGATATAACATACTTCTAACTCACATAATGAGGCGAGAAGAATAGCTATAGAATTGAACAACCGTACAGGCATTTTTTGCGCATTGCATACGGCTTTACAATTGCATACGGCTTTACAATGGAATTCTCTTTTTTCTTTCATCGAAAAAAAGAGAAAATATAGAGTCTATTAGACCCAGATTAATAAATAATCCAATTACCATCCTTCTTTTTCTTTTTTTTTCGGAAAAGTTTAAAAATACTATGATGGCTCCGTTGCTTTATATATTTATTTCGTCTGTGATTCAGCAATCCCAAAGTTTCTTTTTTTTTTTGAAAAAAAAAAAGAAGAAAGAAAAAAAATAGTCTTTTTTTTTTTCGTACTCTTTCATAACATAAATATTGTTAATAGCCTCTGGTAGGAAAAGAAAAAAAGTTTGTGACGCCTGAGATGGGCCCACGATAGCTAAGATCAAATTGGAAATGCCCCTTCTCTCATACTACTCTTTCGATACATAATCTAATATTTTTTTTTGAAAAAAAAAAAAAGAAATAAAAAAAAAATTTCATATCGAATTCAAAGTGCCATGCTATTATTACTTACTAATTCATATTTCATATGGCGAAGGCATAGTCTTCTTTTTTCTTTCCATCAATAATAAAAAAAAAAAACTCATTGGCGCCGAGCGTGAGGGAATGCTCTGCGTTTGGTAATTTCTCCTCCGACCAAGAGAAAAGCTGCGATTGAAGCGGTCAATCCCATGGCTAGTGTATGCACATCTGGTTCCACTGCTTGCATAGTATCAAAAAGAGATAATCCAGATACTATCCCTCCGCCAGGAGAGTTTATAAAAAAAAACAGGTCTCGGCTATTACTCTCTATACTGAGATAGATCATAATACCCGCAAGTTGATTCGAGGTCTGGATATCAAGCTCTTTGCCCAAAAAAAGCAATCTTTCTCGATAAATTCGGTTGATTAGGATAAAATTGTATCCCTTAGTAGCCGTACAGGCACCTTTTGATGCATACGGTTCAACAAAAATTGCGAAAAAAAATCAATGTGTAGATTCCAGCCATCCTTTGTTTTTTCTAGTCGGACCTTTCTAACTTCTAATTTCTAATGAAGGGGCTTTTTCTTACATTTTTTAAATAAAATGAAATTTAAAATTAAATTAAAGAAAGATGAGTTTTGGCCCGTTTTCCTATAATATAGAAAAAATTCGCTAAACTTATTGCACAAACTTTTCATTGATCCATTTTTTTTTCATTGCGATTCAATCCAAATCACGATGTCATTTTCTTGTTCCTGAATGGGGTTCGTCAATTTTTTATTCAATTTTTTTAGGTTTATGCTCTACTCCGAGTAAAGATCTGCCCGATTTTTATTTGCACATATAGGACAAATGACCCAATACCACGTCTTTTTGCTATGATTTCATTTCCTTTTTTTATTTTAATTTAATTCCTTTTTCTTTCATGTTTTTCGCCAAATATTCAACGTATTTCCCATATTATTCGATTGATTAACAGTTTGAAATCGCTCTTATTTATAATTAAAAAAAAAAAGAAAAATTATGATTATGATATAGGTGGTAATCATAAATATATTACCAATTGGGTTTTTTCTAAACGGAGCCTGGATACTTCATTTTATCAGTCCAACCAAGCCAACCATAAATCATTCTAATTGAAAATATTAATCTGGATACACCCCCATGAAATGGATCTCTAATTGCACTTCATTACACTTCCCGCTACAAATTTTTGATAATTCAATCAATCTTTTTGGGGCGAAACAGGGGATATCTCGATCGGGCGAGAGAACGGGGGAATCCCATATGACCCAATATATTTGACAAGTCGCACTATATGTCAACCCAGCTTGCATCGTTATCTCCCGGAACTTGAAAAGGAACTTTTGGAATACCAACAGGCATAAAGTAAAAAGAATGTAAAATTATATTTCGCTTTGATTGTGGAAGCGTAATACGTAATGTAATACGTAATAATGGTCTTATCTTAATAATATGTAATATTATATTTCACTTTGATTGTGGAAGCGTAATACGTAATGTAATACGTAATAATGGTCTTATCTTAATAATATGTAATATTATAATATGTAATATTATATTTCACTTTGATTGTGGAAGCGTAATACGTAATGTAATACGTAATAATGGTCTTATCTTAATAATATGTAATATTATAATATGTAATATTATATTTCACTTTGATTGTGGAAGCGTAATACGTAATGTAATACGTAATAATGGTCTTATCTTAATAATATGTAATAATGGTCTTAATAATATGGGCCTTTATCATATTTTATACATAGATAGACTAAGGCCATAAAATAAAGAAAGGCGGAATGAATGAAAGAGAATTCTTACGAATAGGTCCTTTGAATGATGAACAAATAGGGATGCATTCATTCATAAAAAATAGGATCAACCCCCATTGCGTATTGATACTTATCGAGTATAGAATAGATCTGCTTCTCTTTTTTCTTCTGAGCCGAATTCTTCCCTTATTACTAATGGAATAGAACAAACATTAATCCTTTCTCCGAAAGAATCCACCGAAAAGGGGAGGTATTCCAATGCAATAAAGTTACATAGTGTCTATTTTTCGTTGATTTGATAAAGGGGTATTTCCATGGGTTTGCCTTGGTATCGTGTTCATACTGTCGTATTGAATGATCCCGGTCGCTTGCTTTCTGTTCATATAATGCATACAGCTCTGGTTGCTGGTTGGGCCGGTTCAATGGCTCTATATGAATTAGCTGTTTTTGATCCCTCCGATCCCGTTCTTGATCCAATGTGGAGACAAGGTATGTTCGTTATACCCTTCATGACTCGTTTAGGAATAACCAATTCATGGGGCGGTTGGAGTATTACGGGGCGGACTATAACAAATCCGGGTATTTGGAGTTACGAAGGTGTGGCCGGAGCACATATTGTGTTTTCTGGCTTGTGCTTCTTGGCAGCTATCTGGCATTGGGTATATTGGGATCTAGAAATTTTTTGTGATGAGCGCACAGGAAAACCCTCTTTGGATTTGCCCAAGATTTTTGGAATTCATTTATTTCTCTCAGGAGTGGCTTGCTTTGGCTTTGGCGCATTTCATGTAACAGGATTGTATGGTCCTGGAATATGGGTGTCCGACCCTTATGGACTAACCGGAAAGGTACAACCTGTAAATCCAGCGTGGGGCGTGGAAGGTTTTGATCCTTTTGTTCCGGGAGGAATAGCCTCTCATCATATTGCAGCAGGGACATTGGGCATATTAGCGGGCTTATTCCATCTTAGTGTCCGTCCGCCCCAACGTTTATACAAAGGATTACGTATGGGAAATATTGAAACCGTCCTTTCCAGTAGTATAGCTGCTGTCTTTTTTGCAGCTTTTGTTGTTACTGGAACTATGTGGTATGGTTCAGCAACTACCCCCATCGAATTATTTGGTCCTACTCGTTATCAATGGGATCAAGGATACTTCCAGCAAGAAATATATCGAAGGGTTAGTGCTGGGTTAGCCGAAAATCAAAGTTTATCAGAAGCTTGGTCTAAAATTCCTGAAAAATTAGCTTTTTATGATTACATTGGCAATAATCCGGCAAAAGGAGGATTATTCAGAGCGGGTTCAATGGACAACGGGGATGGAATAGCCGTTGGGTGGTTAGGACACCCTATCTTTAGAGATAAAGAAGGGCGTGAACTTTTTGTACGTCGTATGCCTACTTTTTTTGAAACATTTCCGGTTGTTTTGGTAGACGGAGACGGAATTGTTAGAGCGGATGTTCCTTTTAGAAGGGCAGAATCGAAGTATAGTGTCGAACAAGTAGGTGTAACTGTTGAGTTCTATGGTGGCGAACTCAATGGAGTGAGTTATAGTGATCCTGCTACTGTGAAAAAATATGCTAGACGTGCTCAATTGGGTGAAATTTTTGAATTAGATCGTGCTACTTTGAAATCCGATGGTGTTTTTCGTAGCAGTCCAAGGGGTTGGTTTACTTTTGGGCATGCTTCGTTTGCTTTGCTTTTCTTCTTCGGACACATTTGGCATGGTGCTAGAACCCTGTTCAGAGATGTTTTTGCCGGTATTGATCCAGATTTGGATGCTCAAGTGGAATTTGGAGCATTCCAAAAACTTGGAGATCCAACTACAAGAAGACAAGTAGTCTGATGCAAGATTGCTTTGTTATTTTTCGCTTCTATTTTCTGTTTGTGATTTGACATAGGCTGCTGTAAAAATCTTGATTAAAATCGCTGCCTTTTCTTTGATTCTTGTTCTTTCGTTATTTTATTCGGGAGATGATTCTAAATAAATAGGTACGGAAGCTATAATTGTAAACCACGATCGAATTTATGGAAGCATTGGTTTATACATTCCTCTTAGTATCTACTCTAGGGATAATTTTTTTCGCTATCTTTTTTCGAGAACCGCCTAAAGTTCCAACTAAAAAAATGAAATGATTTTTCATTATCTCAATTGAAGTAATGAGCCTCCCAATATTATATTGGGAGGCTCATTACTTCAATTAGTCCCCGTGTTCCTCGAATGGATCCCTTAATTGTTGAGAGGGTTGCCCAAAGGCAGTATATAAGGCGTACCCAGTAAAACTTACAAGTAAACCAGATATAGAGATGGCGACTAAAGTTGCTGTTTCCATTATTATATAATTATATAAATAATATATATAAATATAAATATAAATAATATAAATATAAATATAATTTCAAGATCACAATGGATCTATGATAAGATCGTTTATTTACAGCGGAATGATATACAAAGTCAACAGATCTCACTGAATACAAAATAAGATTTATGGCTACACAAACCGTTGAGGGTAGTTCTAGATCTGGTCCAAGACGAACTGTTGTAGGGGATTTTTTGAAACCATTGAATTCGGAATATGGTAAAGTAGCTCCTGGATGGGGAACGACTCCTTTGATGGGTGTCGCAATGGCTTTATTTTCGATATTCTTATCTATTATTTTGGAGATTTATAATTCTTCCGTTTTACTGGATGGAATTTCGCTGAATTAGATTCACAAGAACCACGAAGCCTCGCTTTTCAATACAAAAAGTGAAACTTTTAGTTCTCGGATTTTTTTTAGCCCATTCTATTTTGGTAGTTCGACCGCGAAATTTTTTTTGTTTCTGTATTTCCGGAATATGAGTGTGTGACTTGTTATAATTGATCCTATTGATAGTACAGAAAATGGGTCTGTCCTCTTGATCGAGATAGTTTTATCCCGTCGGATAGCCATTCTAGTATCTGGAGCACGGAATATATGAAATGGATCACGAAGTATTCGAACTATGATTCATACTTAATATTCAAACCTCGCGGCCGGACTCAAAAAAAAAAAAAATTTTCAAAGAAAGAGGTTTTTTATTTATAAATCGAGAAATTTTTTCTTCTTTCAAACTCTCATTTAGTTTATGCTTATTTTGATCAAAGGACAAACCTTTCTTTTCTTTGTATTTTTATTTATTATATCTATTCTATTCATTGAATAAGTGATGATCCAATAATTCTTACTCAAAGAATCTTTGGACTTAGTTTGAAGGTTTTATTGAATCATCGCGGTTCTGGTATGAATCTGAAGTTTCAATTGATTCATAGGGTCTTAACAAGAGAATTCCTATTAAAAATAAAGAAAACAAGAATAAAGCCACATTCCATATAAATAACAAATCAAAGCAAAGAAAAAGAAAAGAAATAAGTAGGTAAATAGAAGATTCAAGAGGCCTGATCAACATAAAGACGAATGCGCCGACTTGATTTTTTGGCATTATAATTACAACTACAAAAAAGAGCTTTCGGATTTTTACTCTTTTGTGTCTTCAGATAAAATTGAATGAAAAGATTAAGAAGTTTCAAACTTTCTATTCCATATCCGTTTCAGCTATTATTTGGGTGTTTTTGTTTGAGCTGTACGAGATGAAATTCTCATATACGGTTCTCAGGGGGGGAGTCCTCTTGGTTTACCTATCTCAATAAAGTCTATGATTGGTTCGAAGAACGCCTCGAGATTCAGGCGATTGCAGATGATATAACTAGTAAATATGTTCCTCCTCATGTTAACATATTTTATTGTCTAGGAGGAATTACGCTTACTTGTTTTTTGGTACAAGTAGCTACAGGATTTGCTATGACTTTTTACTATCGTCCAACCGTTACTGAGGCTTTTACTTCTGTTCAATACATAATGACTGAAGCTAACTTTGGTTGGTTAATCCGATCAGTTCATCGATGGTCGGCAAGTATGATGGTCTTAATGATGATCCTGCACGTATTTCGTGTCTATCTCACTGGTGGTTTTAAAAAACCTCGCGAATTGACTTGGGTTACAGGCGTGGTTCTGGCTGTGTTGACTGCATCTTTTGGTGTAACAGGTTATTCCTTACCTTGGGACCAAATTGGTTATTGGGCAGTCAAAATCGTAACAGGCGTTCCGGAAGCTATTCCGGTAATAGGATCGCCTTTGGTAGAGTTATTGCGTGGAAGTGCTAGTGTGGGACAATCCACTTTGACCCGTTTTTATAGTTTACACACTTTTGTATTACCCCTTCTTACTGCTGTATTTATGTTAATGCATTTCCTAATGATACGTAAGCAAGGCATTTCTGGTCCTTTATAGAGAATATAGACCATAGCTATATTGTAACCAATCATTTATCTTATTACTTGCCAATCATTTATCTTATTACTTGGGGGAGGAACAATAGTATTTCATTGCTACAAATATGGATTGTTGAAAAAAAAAAAAAAATAAGACATGTATTTGGATATTTCCTTTCAACTCCACAATATTCTATTATTTATTTGATATGACATGAATAGTTGAAGGGAATTCCCCGAAGAGAAAATGGATTATGGGAGTGTGTGACTTGAACTATTGATTGGGCCATGCAGAAATATGCCTTTATCTGCTACATTGGAATTCACAACCAAATGTGTCTTTGTTCCAACCACCGTGTAAGCCCCATACAAAGGATAGGCTGGTTCGCTTGAAGAGAATCTTTTCTATGATCAGACCTGACGATGTCGTGTATGAACAGGGCTCCGTAAGATCCAGTAGAATAAGTGATTTGGCATAATGCAAATTAGATTTTATTTATTTATTTTTATTTTTTTTTTACTTTCTTATCTTAATAGTATGAAAATACATTCATTTCTTCTGCATCGACCCGATTTATTATTATTATACTATCGGAGTGAAACAAGGGATCTAAAGAAGAGCAAAGGCTAGACTATATTAGTAACAAGTAAATCCTTTGTATGTAAAAAATCTCGATATATTTTTGGGATAAAGGTGAATCGCAAGGCCTAAGACGACCCAGAAAGCACTTGATCACGATCAACTTTGTACGCCTACTTGGGTATTGAGCATTTACCTGTAAAAATGGCATTCCTTGGAATGTATAGTTGCAACTTCGTAAAATGGAATCAGGTAACTTTTTTCTTACATATGAAATCATTCATATATGTGTGGATAACATATAGATTCATTTTATATGTATCCGTTTGTATCCATTTGATTCGATTGATTTTTGCTTGAGCCGGATGATGAAAAATTATCATGTCCGGTTCCTTCGGGGGATGGATCTAGAAAAATTCACCTATCCTAATAACAAAAAAACCTGACTTGAACGATCCTGTATTAAGAGCTAAATTAGCTAAAGGTATGGGTCATAATTATTATGGGGAACCCGCATGGCCCAATGATCTTTTATATATTTTTCCAGTAGTAATTCTCGGTACTATTGCTTGTAACGTAGGCTTAGCGGTTCTAGAACCTTCAATGATTGGTGAACCCGCGGATCCATTTGCAACTCCTTTGGAAATATTACCTGAATGGTATTTCTTTCCTGTATTTCAAATACTTCGTACAGTACCTAACAAGTTATTGGGTGTTCTTTTAATGGTTTCAGTACCTGCGGGATTATTAACAGTACCTTTTTTGGAAAATGTTAATAAATTCCAAAATCCATTTCGTCGTCCAGTAGCGACAACCGTTTTTTTGATTGGTACTGCGGTGGCCCTTTGGTTGGGTATTGGAGCAACATTACCGATTGATAAATCCCTAACTTTAGGTCTTTTTTAAATTGAATCAATTTTAAAATAAAATATCATGATGTGCGTATCTAGGGAGTAGTCACTTCAAAGTCAAAGTGAATTCTCCCTAGATACATTTATTCAATTCTGGTCCCAATATATGGATTGTGCTGAAGGTTCAAAATCCATTTTCGTTTTTTTTTTTTTTTTCTAATTTTCTAAAGTAAAAAAAAAAAAAATGAAATAAATCCTAAATCCAATGGATTTAAAATTTTGGTAAATCAATTTCGCAATGCTTTTCTACTTCTTTTCTAGAATGCCCAATATTTGTTTTACATCTTCTATGCGAAAGTGTTCAATTTTCATAAGGTCTTCTTGACTGTTATTCAAAAGGTCCAATAATGTATGTATATTGGACTTTTTGAGACAATTATAGATCCTGGGAGGCAATTCTGATTGGTCAATAAAAATATATTTCAATGCTATTTCTTTTTTCTTTTTTCTTAGTTTAGCTAATCTATCATGAAAAGGAAAAAAAGGTAAAGTAACGTTGTGTTGATTGTTTTCTAAATGTAAGTTTTCTTCTTCCGCATCTAGAAAGGGAATAAATAAATCAATCAAATTCCGAGAGGCTTCATGAAGTGCTTCTTTAGGAGTTAAACTTCCATTTGTCCATATTTCTAGAAAAAGTATCTCCTGTTTTTCATTATCATTCCCATAACAATGAATACTATGATTCGCATTTCGAACAGGCATGAATACAGCATCTATAGGATAACTTCCGTCGTGAAAGTTCTTTGGCGTTTTTATACCGTATCCTCTATTTCTCTCGATTTGTAATCCAATACACAAATCAATTGGTTCGGTTAGGCTAGCTATATGCTGTGTATTATCAACGATTTCCACAGAAGGCGGTAAGATGATGTCTTGAGCAGTTACATATCCGGGACCCTTGGCACAAATAAAGGCGTTACGAGTTCCATACAAATTACTTCTCAATACAATTGCTTTTAAATTCATTAAAATTTCATGTACTGATTCTTGAATACCTACTATGGTAGAATATTCGTGTGGTATTTTCTCAGATTTTGCACGTGTAATACATGTTCCTTCTATTTCTCCAAGCAAAGCTCTTCGCATCGCAATGCCTATTGTGTCGGCTTGGCCTTTCATAAGTGGAGACAGAATAAAGCGTCCATAATAAAGACGCTTACTATCTGTTCTTGATTCAACACACTTCCACTGCAGTGTCCGAGTAGAGACTTTTACTTTCTCTCGAACCATAGTAATATTATTTTATTTGATCAGATCATTGAATCATTTATTTCTCTTGAAATCTCTTTAGTGTTTATTTCTACACACGTTTTTTTTTAGGAGGTCTACAGCCATTATGTGGCATAGGGGTTACATCCCGTACGAAACTTAATAGTATACCACTTCTACGAATAGCTCGTAATGCTCCATCTCTTCCGAGACCAGGACCTTTTATCAGAACTTCCACTCGTCGCATACCTTGGTCTACTACTGCTCGAATAGCATTTCTCGCTGCGGTTTGAGCAGCAAAAGGAGTCCCTCTTCTTGGACCCTTGAATCCACAAGTACCGGCGGAGGAAGAAGAAATTACCTGACCCCGTACATCTGTAATAGTAACAATGGTATTGTTGAAACTTGCTTGAACATGAATAACTCCTTTTGGTATTCTACGTGCACTTTTCCGTGCACTACTGCGCCCATTCCTACGTGAACCAACTTTTGGTATAGGTTTTGCCATATTTTATCATTTCATAAGGATAAGTCAGAGATATATGGATATATCCATTTCATGTCAAAACAGATCTTCTATTTTTATTTGTTCATCGCTTTCTTTAAGATTAGTTTCTTTTCTTTAACTTTAAGGAGTTCTTTTTAGAATAGAAAGATTATCCTTGTCTCTGTTTATGTCTCGGGTTGGAACAAATTACGACAATTCGTCCCCTCCTACGGATTAGTCGACATTTTTCACAAATTTTACGAACGGAAGCCCTTATTTTCATAGTTGTTATTCCTTAAATTTTTCCGAATCTACTTATTGGAAGAAAATAAGTTTCTTGAAATTTTTGAACCTTGAATTGGATCCCCCTGAAAGGAATCTTGAAGTTGAAAAAACTACCTAATCGTTCGAATCCTTGTTGCGGAGTCTATAAATTATACGCCCCCTGGTTGAATCATAAGCACTTACTTCACTTTTGTTGACTCTATCCCACGGTGGTATACGTATAAAACTCGATCGGACCCTTCCTGAAACATAACCTAGAATCAGATCTTCATTATCTAAAGGAATCTGGAGTGGACGTGATTCACTAATTAAACCTCCATGAATCCATTTTTGTTCTTTTATTCCAGGTAAAACTTCCTTGACGTATCAACTACTGTAGGGCAGGAGGAGTTCTATTAGACAACCCGTGCTTTTTTTTTTCACAAATGGAAAGTTTCGGATTCGGATACAATTCGGATGTTAGACAGATTACCATATATAACACAAAATTTCTCCGCCGATTCCTTCTAGTCGAGCCTCCCGGTCTGTCATTATACCCCGAGAAGTAGAAAGAATTACAATCCCCATCCCGCCTAAAATTCTAGGAATTTGTTGATAGTTAGAATAGATTCGTAGACCGGGTCGACTGATCCGTCGTAAATTTAAAATAGTTCTATATGGTCCTTTCCTATTCCTTCTATGCCGTAGGGTTAAAACCAAAAAATATTTGTTTCTTTCCCGATGTTTCCTTATGTTATCGATAAAACCTTCTCGTAAAAGTATTTTAACAATGTTTTCAGTGATGTTAGTAGATCCTATTCGAATCGTTCCTTTTCTATTCATGTCAGCATTTCGTATAGAAGTTATTATGTCAGCAATAGTGTCCTTACCCATGGTAAACTAAAATTATTGTTGCTCCCGAATTTTGATATAACCAACATGTTCTTTTTTTTTTTTTACTTAGTAAAGGTATATACGTGAGACACAATCTACTAATTAATCTATGTCATTTAAATACTCTAATTTAAATACTATAACTATATTGAATTGAGGTCTCGTCTTATAATACCTCAGGAGCTAATGAAACTATTTTAGTGAAATTTAACTGTCTCAATTCCCCGGCGATCGCACCAAAAATTCGAGTTCCTTTTGGATTTCCTTTTTGATCAATGACAACTGCAGCATTGTCATCATATCGTATTATCATACCGTTGTCGCGTTTGAGTTCTTTACAAGTACGTACAATTACAGCTCTGATCACTTCTGATCTTTCTAGAGGTGCCTTTGGTACTGCTTTCTTGATCACAGCAACAATAACGTCACCAATATGAGCATATCGGCGATTACTAGCTCCTATGACTCGAATACACATTAATTCTCGGGCCCCGCTGTTATCTGCTACATTCAAATGGGTCTGAGGTTGAATCATTTTTTTTAATCTCTTCTTTCAATGGAACAAAGGACGAAGAAAAAAAGAAATATTGTTTGTCAAAAAAAAAAAAAAAAGGAAACCCGCAATTGTTTTTTTTATTCCCAAGACTTCTTTCCTTTGGTTCTATATTCCTATCCTGAAATAATGAATTGAGTTTTTATAGGCATTTTGGACGCCGCTATTGAAATAGCCTTTCTTGCTATATTTTCGGCTACTCCGCTCATTTCATAAAGTATTCTGCCCGGTTTAACGACAGCTACCCAATACTCGGGAGATCCTTTCCCCGAACCCATACGTGTTTCTGTAGATCTTACCGTAACTGGTTTGTCTGGAAATATACGTACCCATATTTTTCCACCACGGCGTACATTTCGTGTCATTGCGCGGCGCCCCGCTTCTATTTGTCTAGATGTAATCCAAGCGGGTTCAAGTGCTTGAAGAGCATATCTACCGAAACAAATGCGATTACCTCGATAAGATATTCCTTTCATTCTTCCTCTATGTTGGTTACGAAATCTGGTTCTTTTTGGGTTATAGTTGATGGTTGTTTATTAATTCCATCTCTACTACAGAACTGGACATGAGAGTTTCTTCTCATCCAGCTCCTCGCGAAAAAAATGACTAAAAAATATTTTATTTTATTCTTAAGATATATAGGTAGTTACTGAATAATAGATTGAATCCTGGGATTCTTTGCTTTGAGATTTTATCTGATCTATTTGAGATTTTATCTGATCTATTATAAATTTGTATATCTTGTTTGGATATATATTGGATATATATATAAGTAATTAAACATGGATTCTATTTATAGATAATGTCTTATCTTGTTTTTGTTATAATGTTATAACGAATCTTTATTTTGTTTTGTCTTTTTTTATCATATTCATCTCGGATCGACAAAAATTTAACAATCAAATAAAATGAAAATAAAATTTTTAAAATGAAAATAAAAAAAAAAAATGAAAATAAAATTTTTAAAATGAAAATAAAATTTTCGCGGGCGAATATTTACTCTTTCAATATCTATTTCAGTTGTCGGGTTAA